>NC_000079.6:87065017-87270017 GCF_000001635.26 Mus musculus | reverse complement strand
CCTCTACATAGGCAGTATGACATGTTAACAACTATCTCTAACACTCATATAAGTAAAATAAAAAATCAAAAGTGAAGCAGATTGTTAAATTAAAATCTAAAAAAATATGGTGAAGTTATTAAGAAGTAGTATTGGTTTTGTAGAAAGATCTCTAATATTGTTTGTAATATTTTTATTTTATTGAAAATAGGCATTTTGTTTGCTTATTTGTTTTTTAATTGTTTCACTTATTTACATTCCAATATTGGCAAATTTCCTGGTCCCCACTCCAAGAGCTCTTCACCACATACTCCATCCCCATTGCCTCTGAGAGGGTTCTCCCCCACCCCTACCATATCATACACAACTCCCAAATCCCCATTTCCTGGGACATCAAGTTTCTACAGGATAAGGCCCATCCTCTAGCACTGAGGCCAAATAAGGCAGTCCTCTTCTAAATGTGTGCCAAAGTCCACTGGATCAGCCCATATATGTTCTTTGGTTGTTGGCTTAGTCTATGGGAGCTTCCAGGGGTCTGAGGTAGTTGATACTGTTGGTGTTCCCTTGAGGTTATCATTCCCTTCTACTCCTTCAGTCTTTCCCTTAACTCTTTTATAGAGGTCCCCAACCTCAGTCCAATGTTTGGCTGTAATAAACTCCATCTGTCTGAGTCAGCTGCTGGTAAAGCCTTTCAGAGAACCACCATGCTAGGCTCCAGTCTGCAAGCACAATTGTTATCAGTAATAGTGTCAAGGTCTCATGCCTGCCCATAGGATAGATCCCAAGTTGGGCTGATCATTGGATGGCCCTTCCTTCAATCTCTGCTCAATTTTTATCCCTGTATTTCTTCTATATAGGAATAATTCTGGGTCAAAAACACTGAAAGTTGGCTGCTGATCCCATCATTCTATTTAGGGCCCTGTGTATCTTCTAGAGGTAGACCATCCAGGTTACATCTCCCCACTGCTGGACATTTTGGCTAAATATACCTCCATTGAATGCTGGTAGCACCTCACATTACAGGTCTGTGGAACTTTCTAGAGTTTCTCCCTGCCTGCCACTCCTCTGCAGCTGTCTATTTCCATTTATTCTCCTGACCCAATGGGTTTTCTCCTGCATCTCCCCATTCCTGATCTTGCCCTGCATGTATCCTCTCCCTTCTCTCACGCATCCAAGTCCTTCCCTCTATCTGCCTCTGATAATTATTTATTCTTCCAAGTGAATTGAACTATCCTCAATTGGACATTCGTTTTTGTTGAATTTATTAAAATTGGTGGGTTGTATCATGGATATTCTGTGTTTTTTTGGCTAATATCCATTTATTAGTGAGTATCTCTCATTCATATCCCTTTGGGTCTGGATTATTTCACCCCAGGTGATATTTTCCAGTTCCATCCATTTGTCTGCAAAATTCATGATATCCTCATATTTACTAGCTGAATAGTATTCCATTGTATAAATAACCTACATTACCTGTGTCTATTCTTCACTGGAGGAACAGGTTTTTCTTTTTCTTTTTCTTTTTTTTTCCCCACATCATCTGGCTCTTACAAATAAGGCTACTATGAACATAGTGAAGCACATGCTCTTGTAGTATGAGAGAACATCTTTTGGGTATATGACCAGCAGCAGTAGAGGTTCCTCTATAGGTGGATCTATTTCTATCTTTCGAAGGAACAGAAAGATTGATTTCCAAAATGGTTGTGCCAGTTTGAATCTCACCAATATTGGAGGACTGTTCCTCTTTCTACATATCCTCCCTAGCCTGTGCTGTCACTTGCATTTTTGAACTTAGTCATTTTTACTGGTGTAAGGTAGAATCTTAGGATCCTTTTTATTTGCATTTCCCTAAAGACAAAGGATTTTGAACATGTCTTTAAGTGCTTCACAGCCATTCAAGATTGCTCTGCTGAAAATTCTCTAATTAGCCTTGAACTGCATTTTTAAGTAGCTTTTTTTTTGTTTTTTGTTTTTGTTTTGTTTTGGGTCTTAATTTTTGAGCTGTTTCTATATTTTGGATATTAGCCCTCTTTTGGATATAAGATTAATGAAGATATTTTCCCAATCTGTAAGGTGCCATTTTGTACTATTGATACTGTCCTTTGTCGTAAAACAGCTTTGCAGTTTCATGAGATTCAATTTGTCAATGTTTATCTTAAAGCCTGAGCCATTCCTATTCTCTTCAGGAAATTTTCCACTGTGCCAATATGTTTGAGACTATTTCCATCTTTCTTTTCTATTACACTCAGTATTTGATTTTATGTTGAGCTACTTGGACACCAGCTTTCCACAAGGTGACAAATATGTATCAGTTTGTATTATTGCCCATGCAGACTTCCATTTAGACCAGCACCATTTTTGAAAATGCTTTCATTTTGCCACTGTATGGTTTTGGCTTCTTTGTCAAAAAACCAAATGTCCATAGGTGTGTGGGTTAATTTTTGGGTCTTCATTTCCATTCTATTGATTTATCTGTCCGTCTCTTTACCAATTCCATGCAGGGTTTCTGTTTGTTTGTTTGTTTGTTTTAATCAATGTTGCTTTGTAGTACAGCTTGAGGTCACACATGGTAAATTCTTCGAAAGTCATTTAATAGTTGAGAATTGTTTTCTCTATCCTGAGGTTTTGGTTTTTCCATATGAGGTTCAGAATTGCTCTTTTCATGTCTATAAAGAATCATGTTGGAATTTTGATGAGGATTGAATTGAATTTGTAAATTGCTTTTTGTAGGATGAGTATAATTTCTATGTTAATCCTACTGAACAAAGAGCATGGGATATCTTTCCAACTTCTATGGTTTTCTTCAATTTCTTACTTCAGTTACTTGAAATTCATGCCATACAGACCTTTCTCTTGAGAGGTAAGAATTACATCAAGATATTTTTTATTAGTGGCTTTTGTGAAGGGTGTTTTTTCCTAATTTCTTTCTTAGCACATTTAAGATTTGTATAAAGTGAGGCTACTGAATATTTGTGATTAATTTATATCCAGCCACGTTGCTGAAATTGTTTATCAGCTGTAGGACTACTCTGCTAGGACTTTAGGTGTTGCTTGTGTCTACTTTTCTTGTCTAATTGTTCTAGCTGTAACTTAAAGTACTTTATTGAATAGGTAGGGAGAGAGTAGGGGGCCTTACCTAGTCCCTGATTTTATTGTGATTGCTTCAAGCTTTTCTCCCTTTAATTTGATATTGGCTCTTGGTTTGCTGTATATTCTTCTTAGGTTTAGGCATGTGCCTTGAATTCCTGAACTCTCCAAGTCTTTTAACAAGAAGATGTGTGGTATTTTGTCAGAGGCTTTCTACAAATCTAATGAGATAATCATGTGATATTTTTTTTTTAGTTTATTTATATAATGGCTTTCAGTCTTGGATTTTCAAATATTGAACCATACCTAAATCCCTGAGATGAAGCCTCCTGATGGTGTTGAATGGTTATTTTGATGTGTTCTTAGATTTTGTTTGCAATAATTTTCTTGAGTGTTTTTTCATTGATATTCATAAGCAAAATTGGTTTGAATTTCTCTTTCTTCTCTGGGTCCTTGTGTGCTTTAGATACCAGAGTAACTGTGGCTTCATACAGTGAAGTAGGTGTTTCTTATGTTTCTATTTTGTGGAATATTTTTGGTAGTATAGGTATTAGCTCTTCTTTGAAGGTCTGGTAGAATTCTGTGTAAAAATTAAGAGTTGTTAAAGACCAATGTTTGTTATTTCTTATTATTTTTCTTGCTGGGGATAATATTATGTGTACTTGATTCTCTTGTTTGTGTTTATTGTGAGATGATTAATTCTTGTGTTTTCTTTGGTATACTCACCCCCCCTTCTCTTGGAGTTTTCTGTCTAGTTTTCCTTCTAGGACAGGAGTAGTAGAAAATATTGTTAATTTTGGTTTTGCCATGGAATATCTTGGTTTATTTATCTGTGCTGATTGTCAGTTTTGCTGGATATAGTAGCCTGGTATAGTATCTGTGTTCTCTTGGTGTCTGCATGACATGTGTCCCAGATCTTCTGGATTTTAGCGTCTCTGTTGGGAAGTCTGATATAATTCTCGTAAGTCTTCATTTATATGTTGTTTGACCTATTTCCCTTACAGCTTTTAATATTCTTTCTTTGTTCTGTACATTTAGTGTTTTCATTCTTTCATAGCAGGAAGGTATTGTGTTCTTGGGGCTTCTGGTACATTTATAGCTACCTCTTTCTTTTGATTAGGAAAGTTTTCTTCTATGATTTTTTTTTTGAAGATGTCATCTGGCCCATTGAACTGGTAATCTACATAATCTACATAATATTCTATTCCTATTATTCTTGGGTTTGTCTTTTCGTTGTTTCCATGATATTTTGCTTCAGGAACTTTTTACATTTTGTATTGTTTTTGACCAATGAATATAGTGTCCCCAAGTGTTGCCAGTAAACAACCCTTCCTAGTAAAATGCATTTAATCTCTGATTCACCATGTGTAAGTCCTATGCATACTCATTTGCTATGAATAACAGTTTGGAAAAGTAAGGACTGTCTCCTTCATCAATGACACATATGTGTGTGGGGGTGGTTTAAGGTGGCTTAGTCAAGCTCAGCATCTCAGCAGCAAGGCAAACTAAATACATATGGTTGTCTACATATGGTTGTATGTATTTGTTCATATTTACTGAGTGAGGAAACTTTTCTGATGGTGCTGAATAAATCATAGAATCACAGCTAGGTTCCTTTAGCAGAAATACTGTTTGTTCTTGTTTCTCCTAGTTCCCTCACATATTTCTGTTTGGGTTCCTATCTTCCAGAGTAAGGCCAGTATGCATTCTATTTCATGGAGTGGGCATTATATTCAGCTAGAGATTGCTGGGACATTACAGAAGTAGTATATCTTACAGGCAGGTTACCATCATACATCAAAGCTTTGGGATGCTGTTTATCTTTCTCCCCTAATAGTGGACAGATTACCTTTCAGGGACATGGACAAGGATGAAGGCTCTACTTTGGCAACAGCTTTCCTTTACCATGTTCACTGACATATATGGGTATTAAGCAATACAACCTTACTATCAGTTTGTGGAGAGCAAACAAATAGCCTTGGAAATAGGCTAACTATCATTGTGATTTCCATAGGACTTCTTTGGTCATAAAAAAAAATGATTAGCAGAAACTCACTTCTAATACTAAGAACTTCATTTTATGAAAACAAATGTCCATTTGGGGCTCTGCCTCCTTGATTATTTGGCATTTTCATTTAAATGGGATTCACATACATAGAAACTTTTGCAAGCTTCTACTTTTTTGTTTCCATAAGACCCATGAAAAGGCCTTTAGTTTGGGATGTTCATTATATTCCTTTTGTTACCCCTTACTTCCCTCCCCATTACAATTTGATCCTCCTATTGTAGTCTTTCCCAACAATCAATAACTATTATGATGGCTATTCTTGGTAGTCATCCTGACTACATTTCTAAGTAAATAAAACCTAGGTGGCCCTGTTCAACTTTGGGTAATGTTTTTCTTAATTAAATCTTTTGAAGTGGGAAGACACATTTTAATTAACATCTTTTGAGATTCATAATTAATTCAGATCTTTTGACATAGAAATATTGACCCTTAATTTTGCCACACAATCTGGTGGAAGACTATAAAAGAACATGGAAGAAAAAACGTTATTTCTCTTTCCTGCATGTCCTTGCTCTTGCTGATAAGTTATTTTCTTCACTGCCATGAGAGCCTAATTATCAGGATTCTGATGTACACTTAAGATGAGCTGAGTCATACAGCCTCCTGGACAGAACAACTTGCTTTTAGGCTATTCATTGGTAGACAGCCATTGTTCTATTTCCTCTTCCTTCAGAGATTCCTTTTTCTCCCCAGTCCTTAAATTTAGATTATAACTTGCTTATAGAAGACTGAACAGCTAACATCTACATATAAGTGAATATATACAAAGTTTTCTTTTTGGTTTACTTCATTCAGGATCGCTTTTTCTATGTCCATATTTTTAGTTGTAAAGTTTATGATATCACTTTTTTTCTTGGATGAGATTCATTACATTGTATGCATATATCACAATTTCTTTATTACTTCATCTATTGATAGACTTCTAGGCTGTTTCCAACTCATAGCTGTTATGAATAGTGCAGCAATGAACTGATTGGAGCAAGTATCTCTGTAGTTGAATAAAGGATCCATTGGATATACACCTAAGCATAGTATAATTAGAAAGTATATCTATTCTCAGATTCTGGAGGAACTATGACATAGATTCCATACTCCTGTCTACGTTTCCCCCTCCAACAGCAATGAATAAATGTTGCCTTCTATTCACATACTCACCAGCTTGAATTGCCATTTGTTCTCAGTATATCAAATAAGTATTAGTAGCATTGGCAACAATGTCATGTTCCTGATTTTAGTGAAAATGATTTGAAATTCATCACTTTTTGGCTGATAGTAGCTATGGACTTGCTGCAAATTATATCTAATGTGTGGAGGTATATACTTCATATTCCTAGTCCCTATATCAATTTTATCTTTAAGGAATACTGGAGTTTTTCAAAGACATTTCCTGCATCCAAATGATGTAATAATGGTTTTTTTTTTCATTTATAGTCTCTTTATAATATACATTATACTTATTGATTTACATACGGTACATGACCCCTGCATTTGGAATAAAGCTGGCTTGATAAGGGTGAGTAATCTTTTAAATTAGTACTTGTATTTGATTTCCAAGAAATCTTAGTGGATATTTGCATATATATATATATATATATATATATATATATATATATATACATACATACATATATATGTGTGTTTGTGTGTGTGTGTGTATACATATATACATACATAAGTAGGTGTATGTATATAATCTTGTTTTCAAATCAAACAACACATTATATCATAGTAGCTTCCCACTTCTCCCAGGTATGCCCTCCAAGTTGGTGCCCTTGTTCAAAATAAAAACAACAAACATGCAAACAACAACTCCAAAAACCCCACCACGCACAAATCTTGTTTTTCATAGGTTCATCTGAGCATGGTCAAACTCCAACTGGCCATATCACTAAATAAAAATGAGTTATTCCCTACTGCTTGTGAAGAACTACACATCAGCATCTTTATCAATTTTAAGGAATCTCTTCAATAATTTACTGTCTGGATTGCCTCTTTTATTGGTCATGGTGATCAGAGCTACCTTCAAGGTCTATCATTCTTAATTTTGAGTCTACAGTTATCAATACCACTTTAGAAAAGCTGCCTTGCCTATAGTAACACATGGATCACCAACATGGAATTCCCATCAACATATCTTCCTTTGTCTGCTGGGATCATAAATTTTATAATTTTACAAATTATATTATTTTCAATTTTTTACACTAAATCTTAACTAGAGATTTATCTACATTCTATGTTAAAATTAATGTCATATTTCATAAGATTTATCTTATATGTAGGGAGTATATTAGACACTGTAGTTGAATCTTTAATAATTTTCTAATCAGACAGGAGTTGAAAACATGAGTGGATATTAGATCAAAAGCTCTGAATATCCAAGATACAATTCATAGACCACATGAAGCTCTAGAAGAAGGAAGACCAAAATATGGGTCCTTTGGTCATTTGTAGAAAGGGTAACAAAATATTCACAGGAGCAAATATGGACACAAGTTATGGAGCAGAGACTTAAGGAAAGGCCATTTAGAGACTGCCCCATCTGGGGATCCATTCCATATACAGTCACCTAATTTAGAAACAATTGTGGATGCCAAGAAGTGCATGCCAACAGGAGCCTGATATAGCTGACTCCTGAGAGACTTTGACAGAGCCTGACATACAGAGGAGGATGCTTGCAGCCAACCATTTAACTGATAACGGAATCCCCAATGGAGGAGTTAGAAAAAGGACAGAAGGAGCTGAAGGGGTTTGCAACCCCATAGGAAGAATAGCAATATCAACCAACCAGAGATCCCAGAGTCTAAACCACTACCCAAGGAGTACACATTGAGGTACTACCCATATGCATATATAGCAGAGGATGGCCTTGTTAGGCGTCAGTGAGAGAAGAGGCCCTTGGTCCAGTGAAGGCTTCAGTGTAGGGGAATGCTTTTGCTGGGAGGCAGGAGTGGGTGGGTGTGTGGGTGGGTGAGGGTACACTCTCATAGAAGGAGGAAGAGAGGGGATGGGATAGGTTTTCTGGAGGGAAATTGGAAAAGGGGATAACATTTGAAATGTATATAATAAAATATTCAATTATAAAAAGAAAATATGAGTAATTCCATGAAATATGTCTTCTGTGTAAAATATGAAGGTGTGTTATAAAAATTAACCCAGGCAAAAGAGATTTTGCACTTACCATTTCTTTCTTTTTCTTTCTTTCTTTTCTTTCTTTCTTTCTTCCTTTCTTTTTCTTTTCTGTTTTGTTTGTTTGTTTGTTTTTTTGTTTGTTTGTTTTTGTTTTTTGTTTTTGTTTTTTTTCGAGACAGGGTTTCTCTGTATAGCCCTGGCTGTCCTGGAATTCACTTTGTAGACCAGGCTGGCCTCGAACTCAGAAATCTGCCTGCCTCTGCCTCCAAAGTGCTGGGACTAAAGGTGTGCGCCACCACACCCAGCACACTTGTCATTTCTACAGTAAGAAATATTAACCTGTTGGAATATCCTCTCTGAGAATGATAACTTTTTTTAGTAAGAGGCCATGATGTAATTTAATTCTTAGCAGTGAGATTTATGAATTGGATCTTGATTAGCATGATATCAACCTCACTGGATACTGCAATATCATTCAAGGCAATATTAGAAAATATCAGTAAATACAACTGTCTATTTTAATGTGAAATAAAATGCTTGCTTGAAACTTTATATTTCCAAAAATAATTTTATATTTCAAGCAATTCTTTGTTACGGTACTATGTGTTTGGATTGTAAGAAAGAACCATGTTTGGTTTATACTGTCCATTTCTAGTACAACTGTTACAACATATCCATTTCAATAGATTTTAAGAAAGAAAGCACACTTTCATATTTTGCACAGACATACTTCATTTCATGTGTTGTTCAATATGAGTGAAAGAGTTTACAGCTTAAAGATCATGCTCATTTACTTTAAAATTATAAATATGACAGTTGTTAATACATTGCAAACATTATGAAAGATTTTACTTAAAGTATAATCAATAAGGATGTGTTGAATTTTTTTATTCTACCAAGTTTAACACTATCGTATTTTGTGCTGAAGTTTTGAAATAGCCTAAACTCTTATTGACAAAAGATGCTTAATGTGTCTTTTGAACAGGGTCCAAGAATGGAGTAATGGGGAGAGAATTCTAAGAACTTGTAAGAAAATGCAAAGGAAAAAAGACAAATGTCTTATAACCTCAGTTTTTCTAAACATAACAATGTTCTTGGAATGAATTTTTGTGTTCCTTTTAGGTGTAGCCGATAGGAGAAATTTTTACATCAGGTGTTGTTATTTATATGACTTTATAAAGAAAAAAAAAACATGTTTTTTTTCTATGTATGCTTTATACACAACATGGGACTGTTGGTCACATGTGGCTTGCTAATCTCCCATGTGTAGCTTGTCCTTGTGATTACACACTTTACTAATATGACTCAGAGTATAAACTGTCTTATACTCTGAATAAATTTGGCTATTGCATGAGACTTTAGTCTTCCTCATTTATCAGATCCTTTCTCACAGGTTTCAGCATCTCTAGAAGAGTGACCTGTGTGAACTAACTTTATTTATAAATATTATTTAGCCTTATATAATTTTCATTATTAAAAGCATGGATTCTTAAATCTTTGCCTTAAAAAAAGTAACTTTTGTTTGTCAGATGTAATTTCTGTCTTGGAGGCTTACCTCCTAGTTCTTTCTGAACTCTGGTTGGTTCAATTCAGTTGTTCTATCTCAAAACTCCTCTCAAAGATCACTAATTAAAACTGACTTCTTTCTGCTTTTCACTGAGTTGTTTGACTTTTGCACTTCACAAATTGTACTCAACTGCCACAATCTGAACTGTCCCCCATTCTTGGCTCAATTTGTGCTGCACTTAAATATCTTCTATTGTTGCTGTAAATCTCCCAAATATGCCCCGACAATGAAAACACAGCAGAGTTAATATGAATACATGCTGTGTGCCTAGATTGGGCAGATCTACTGCTATACTACCATCTTCCACAGCTTATGAGACCCCTTAGAACTTGAGGTCTCTCCAGGCCATGTGCTTCTGCTCTGCTTGTCTTCTTCTTCCTCCTCCTCCTCTGCATCCTCTCCCTCTCTGACTTATTCCTTGTTCACAACCACTCACAAGAGAATGGAATTAATGTCAAATATAATTAGCCCCAGGGCTATCTACAAAATTTCTGCCTTTCTGTCTAATTAAAAGACTATTTTATCTCAGATATAATTGAACAGAACTATTACTATTGTGTAATTTATAAAGTACAAGAGACCTAACACCCAGTCTACCATCCTTGTTAATGAAACAGAACCTCTGTCATCTATCCTTACTTAAAAGACTTATAATTCTACATCTGACTATGTCTTGGCTTTAGATTGAATTTCATCTGGAAACCATCCTCTCAAAACTGTTCCTATAAAACCAAAAATCCTGGGATGGCTAGGAGACTATGTAGTTTTTCAACCCCATCAGAAATAAAAGAACGACTAATATTAACTGAAAATATATAGGAAGCCTAAAACAGCTTCCAAAACTTAGCCAATCCATAGAGATGGCTGATCACCTGGACAGTCCCTTAGTTTAACACATAAGCATCTACTGGTCAGGGTCAGCTGACAGATGTAGAGAAACAGGAATATTAAGGACTAGCCTACTCTGTCTTGGCAGAATCAAGCTGTCCTAATTTGCAATTGTGTCCTTTCGTTAGACAGTATCATGTCTGAAGATGAAATGAGGCAATTCTTGCCTAGTGGCTATTTTGCCACAACTGTAGTAATTCAAAGATGTTCAGTTTCTTCTTTGAATCCAAGACAGGGAAAGCTATCAGAAGCAGACTGCTCTCAACAACAAATGAATAAATAACATTAAACATCACATTCTGGGGGCTTCTGATTTTTTTGAAAACCAACTATTTATGTGAAGTAACCTAGATTGTCCTCTGTTACCTACTTTCAGCCATTTCTGTTTAAAATAACTGAAACCCCCCTAAAAATAAATTCAGAGTCATGGATTTCCTATTTGGGCTTAACTCACAGGCTTAACCATCTCAGACCTGTTTATAATAACAGAAATAGAAGGACTGGGTCTAATCCCTATACTTCAAAATTTTTAGTATCAAAGACAACCTATAATAACCATCCCCAGCCCCAAATCTTAGGGAACTGGGATGATGACTCTTCATAAATTCTTCAAGCTGAATATGGGTGTTGAGATATTTTTGAATGGAGGCAAAAGGGTAGCAAAATGGGGGAGTTAATTGAACTTAAGAAAACCATACCAATGATTATATTAGTCTCTGATGTCTGTGTCTTGACTGGATCCAGATGAAAAACCAAGACATCAGGAGTTCAGGCAGGTCAGTTCAGCATGTCTGACGATGACATTCACCAAAGCTGTATATTCTGTAACATATAAATCTCAAAACAAAATCTTAGTATCATGAAGATAAACTTTTCGTATGATTCTCTGAAATCTAGTTCTCAGGGATCTCCCTCTATCAAATCTGATCCATATAACTCAGGAAAGTGTAAATACCTTAATCACCTTCTCCAAAAACACAAAGACAAAATCTTTTCCCCAAATCAGCATAGCCTTCAGCTGGTAACCAGGAAAACCTGTAGCTTGCCCTTTTCCCAGAGGAACAATAAAGCAAACACAATACTCAAAATCACTCATATTTTAGCCTATTTATACCTTTCTAATTTGTCATGTCAGGATTTAAGCCCAAAATTCCCATGGAGCCCACATTAGACAGAATATGAGTCTCCTGCAGACTTTATACCATCTTTAAAACAATTGATTCACTGGGCCTTGGTGGTACATGCCTTTAATCCCAGCACTTGGGAGGCAGAGGCAGGCAGATTTCTGAGTTTGAGGCCAGCCTGGTCTACAAAGTGAATTCCAGGACAGCCAGGGCTATACAGAGAAACCTTGTCTCGAAAACAACCCCCGCCCCCCCCGCAAAAAAAAAAAAAAAAAAAAAAAAAAAACAAAACAAAAAAAAAAAAAACACAAACAAAAATACCCCACAAAACAAAAAAAAAGAATTGATTCACACTTCTATTTTCATTTCCTTTTCCTTTTCCTTTCCTCTTTTCTTTCCTTTCTATACCTGCTTATAAGAAGCAGCTTGTCAAACCAGGATTTAAACCCAAAATTCCCATGGAGCCCCTGTTAGACAGAATATGAGTATTGAGTATCCTGTAAAACTTATTAGGGCGCTTTCTACCTTGAGCTACAAACATTTACTTAATTAATAACCATTATAATATCTATCTGTTATGCTCTCTATGTGTAGCCACAGACTTCTATTAATTATACCTATTCATAGCAGGAGATAATCACTGCTCTCTGTACTTGGAGTTAGTGACGAATTTCCCTATCTAGTGCTGAACGTGAAATCTCTCATAATTAATAACCTCTCTGCCTAGAGTAACCATCCTGTCTGTTGTGCTCTCTACCAGGAGCCACAAACATTTATTTAATTAATACCTATTATAATATCTATCTGTTATGCTCTCTACCTAGAGCCACAGACTTCTATTAATTAATAACTGTTCATAGCAGGTGATTATCAGTGCTCTCTCTACTTGGAGTCAGTGACTAATACTCCCTATCTGGTTCTGAAACTCAGGTGAAATTTCCCATTTTTAGGTACTAAACCTGCTTAAAAGAGGCAGTTTGTCAAACCAGAATTTAAACCCAAAATTCCCATGGAGCCTACGTTAGACAGAATATGAGTATCTGGTAAGACTTACTAGAGCAATGTATCATTATATCATCTTCAAGTATCAAAAGGTTATATTTCTCTCTTTATAGAAACGAATTACCTGGTTTGGAGTCCATTGTACCTTTGTTTCCCAATTATTTATTAACAGGGAGAAGCTGAGTGTAAAAAGATCTGAGTTGTCTGTGTCCCTCTTTGGAGATGGGGGAGGCAGGGTGGGGAGCAGAGGATACAGGGAAGCAAACACAGATAGGCTTTCTTGGGCATAGATGCCTCTCTGCTGTTCTCTGTAGGCCCCTCATATCTAGTCAACTTCAAATCCATACTGCTACAGCTTAGGTCACTGCCGAAGCCCCATTCAGGGATTGGGGTCAGTGATGTTTTATCTCAGGTTAGTTGAATTCAAATCAATACTTCAGGTGCTATTTTGTTGAAGTAAATCTCCTCGCAAATATGTCCAGGCAATGAAACACAGCACAGTTGATACGATTACATACTGTGCACCTAGATTGGGCAGATCTACTGCTACACTACCACCTTCCACAGCTTATGAGACCCCTTAGAACTTGAGGTCTCTCCAGGCCATGTGCTTCTGCTCTGCTTGTCTTCTTCTTCCTCCTCCTCCTCCTCCTCTGCATCCTCTCCCTCTTCCCTTTTCTCCTTCCTCTCCTCCCACCTTCTGCTCCACCTTCCCTTTTATCTGCCCAATTATCAGCACTCCTTTAATTTACAAATTACAGTGAGAAGCAGGTTTACAGGAAATCACCTGAGTGCTGACTCCTTTCTTGTTCACAACCACTCACTGGAGAACAGAATTAACATCAAACATAATTAGGGCTATCCACAGCACTCTATCTCTTTTATGTTCTTATGTACATTCAATAGCTGCTATATTCTGTCAAAAATCTTTTTCTGGTTCATCACTTTGTCTGTCCCAACCCCCAAATCCCCAAATTAGTTATCAACTTTTGATATGAGTGCTTCCTTCTACAAACTAACTTTCAAGTAATTATTTGGAAGTTGAGGTGTATGTCAAGGGTTGTCTCTATTCCAGCCAGAGGAATTAATTCTATGTCATTAAAACAGGATTATGCAGACCTAGAATGTGATCCCTTGATGAAGCAGTCATATTGCTAGATTATAATTACTCTATATTTGCTAACATCAAATATGTTAATCATTCTAAGTACTATATCATTCTAATATCCCTAGTATTATATATGTCTACATTCTTTAATCAACTCTCAGAATTCTGTCAGTACTGTCCTCTTTTTAATCTGATATACAAAAAATTGTGCTGGACTCAATGTATTCTAAGGCATATTCTGTTTTAAATTAATGACTTCCATTAAATAGACATCACATTTAATTTACATCTAATGTGTGTGTGTGTGTGTGTGTGTGTGTGTGTGTGTATCCCATTTTCCTCTTTCTTTTAATCCTCTGTACAATACAACATAGAAAGTCAACCTATTTGATTTTAGTCTTTTATTTAAATTTTCTTGATTAAGTTATAGGATACAAGTTTATTATATCTAACACTTTACAGAAGTCATTCTATAATTAGCTTGAAAAGTGACTATTGAAATGTAAAGTCTGTTATCAGTTTGTACCAGCTCATTAAACAAGATGATAATTTTCCCCTAATCATTTGTTTTATCCTCAAAATGCAAGTCATTTTTTTACAGTTTATTAACTTTCAATTTTTCACATTAATATATAACTATATTATTTTGCACATCCCTTCCTTCTGCCAATACTCCACATGGATTCCACCTTCCTGCCTCTGAATACATGTTCTCCATATCTTTAATGGTATACATACATATATATTATATACATATGCAAATATACATATACACATATAATATACATTTATGTATATGTTACATATATAAATAATATATCTTCATTTATGTATAAAATGTATATGTATACTCATGATCATATATATGCTCAGAATATGTAATATTACTTGTATTAATATATAGCCATATATTAATACAAGTAATATATTATATCTTAAATCATATATATATGATTTAAGAGCTAAGTTGTTGAATAACCAATTGTGGATGGTTTTTCCCTTGGGAAGACCTTTTCTTTTATTCTTTAAATTCCTCTTTCTTATATCTCTTTGTCTAAGTTTGAGGTGCCATGAGATTTCCCCCTTTCCTCTTAGCATGACTTTTGGTCTCACCCTTGTTTAGGTCTTGTTTAGCAAGCCATGCTAGTGAGATATCATGTTTTGTAGATTTTCTGGGATTTCTAGTAAAGGATATTGCACATTAAACTCCCTGTTCTTATTTTGCCTTTTAACAACCTTCCCATCACTTACTCTAAAAAAATCACACACTTGTTTGTTTGTTTGTATGCATGTTTAGTAAATGTGTTTCTTTGCTTGTAATGTGAGTAATGGGGTAGTACACATGGTATTGGTGGTACTACGAGCATAATTTCTGGAAATTTGTTCCTTTCCACTTCCATGTAGATTCTGGGAACCAAACTCTAATTATTATAGTATAAATATCTAAAATTTCCAATGACTTTAGGCAAACCCTGAGAAAGAGTCATTTGATCCCAAGAGGACATGCTACTCGAAGGCTGAGGACCACTGAGTTAGAGGCATAAATACTTCATATATTAGAATGCACTTACAGTTTTCCTTGCAAAAATTTCCTATGATCTGACTACTTCTCTAGAAAAAGTTATTAGAAACAGATATACCATTTAAAATATTTCTTGAAAATTCTGTATGCTTAATTATGAACTCATATAAACCTAAACATTAAATTTAATTTTATGTAATTTTGTTGTTTTTAAACATAACTAAACCTTTCCAAGTCCAAAGAAATTATTTCAGTTTGTATTATGAATACTATATTACTGAACACTTTACTTAATTTTCTACACAAGAGATAAAAATTATCTTTTCAGAAATTGTCATAATGGACTGGAAAGGTGGTTTATTAGAAAAAGTAGATAAAGGCACTTACTTTCAAGCCTGAAAATATTGGTTTAAACTTGATATCTTCATGGAAACAAAAGAGAAGTTACTTATGAAGTCCACCTACTGCCATATACATCCTGTAATATATCCATACCAACACACACATAAAAAAACACACACAAACATACCCAAAGAGAAAGAATAAACTGAGAAGCACAATTCAATTTTGAATAAATTTGTGCCATACCAATAAATGTTTGTGTACAGATAGTTAAATGAGTGAATATTGCATTTTTGCTTTTACATTGGAAATATGTTAGAAAGATTAAGACATATTTCATTCTTTTCAAAAGTAGAAAGCATTAAGACAGAATAAATTCCTGGTTTAAATTTACAGATTGGGGGAGGCACTTCAAGCTAGAATAAATAAGTTTAACTGAGTGACTAAAAATATCAATGATTTTATGTTTAATATTTTCTCCATTCAGGCTTATATTTATCATAGTTTAAAAATCTTTACGCCGGGCGTGGTGGCGCACGCCTTTAATCCCAGCACTCGGGAGGCAGAGGCAGGCGGATTTCTGAGTTCGAGGCCAGCTTGGTCTACAAAGTGAGTTCCAGGACAGCCAGGGCTATACAGAGAAACCCTGTCTCGAATCTTTACAAATCAGAGAATTTACTGTTTATTTTGCATTTGTTAATATTGTGGCTGGAGCTGTTCCTAAACAGGTAACCATCATGTTTTAATTTCACAACTGCTGGAAAATTATATAATTATGCATTATTCTACACATCAAAATATCATAGTTTCAAACAGGCAAGTTTATCAAGATATTTTTAACAGTTTATATATCACAAGAAGATAAGCATTATCATCAGAACCTGATATCCCTGTGCATCACAAAGCTCCCAATGAAAAAGTCTTCTTTCTCTCTCTCTCTCTCTCTCTCTCTCTCTCTCTCTCTCTCTCTCTCTCTCTCCCTTCCTTCCTTCCTTTCTTTCTCTTTCTCTTTCTCTTTCTCTTTCTCTTTTTCTTTCTCTTTCTCTTTCTCTCTCTCTCTCTCTCTCTCTCTCTCTCTCTCTTTCTCTCTCTCTCTCTTTCTCTTTCTCTCTCTCTCTCTTTCTTTCCTTTTCTTTTTTCTTTTTTTTTTTTTGAGACAGGGTTTCTCTGTGTAGCCCTGGCTGTCCTAAAACTCACTTTGTAGACTAGGCTGACCTCGAACTCAGCAATTCACCTGCCTCTGCCTCCCAAGTGCTGGGATTAAAGGCATGCGCCACCATGCCCATTGAAGAAAGTTTTTTAAGCTTGGTGAAACAAAACAAAGCAAAACAAAACAAACAAACTAAGCTTATTGGTACAAGCCTATAATTCTAAATGTGAGAGACTGGTATCAGATTATACAAATTCTAACTGCAGGATGAGTTCACTGACATTCTGAGCTATATCAGACTCTTTAAAATTAAGATTCAATCTATTTCTCCAGTGAGACTCCTTTGGAGGAAACTATATTTTCACCTGTAAGTGGTTATCAATGAAGACTACTTCTAGGTTAAGGATGGGGGCATATGAGTACTTCTTTATTCACAGGTAGGCTATATGACCAGCAGTAGATGGCCAACAGAAAACAAACTCAATTCCAACTTTTATGATTTTTTTGTCTTATGATGCAATGTCAATGCTTTTTCATATGTGTGTGCGCACACACACACACACACACACACACACACATATATATGTGTATATATATGTATATATACATATATATGTATATATATGTATATATGTATATATATGTATGTGTATGTGTGTGTATGTATATGTATATGTATATATATGTGTCTATATCTATATCATCTATATCTATATCTATCTATCCATATCTATATACTACAGGCCATTTAACTATACTATATTATTTCCAGTTTAATATTTATGGGATTCCTGAAAATCGAGTATGTGGGTCTTTGTATCTTCTGTCTTCTACTTTTTTATTTTTTCTCACATTTTTATTAGATAATTTCTTTATTTACGTTTCAAATGTTATCCCCTTTCCTAGTTTCCCTTCTGAAAATTCCCTTGTGCCTCTTCCTGCTCCCCAACACATCCACTCACATTACTGGTCCTGGCATTTCCCTATACTGGGGCATAGAGCCTTCATAGGACCAAGGGCCTTTCCTCCCATTGATGACTAACTAGGCCATCCTCTGCTACAAATA
This sequence comes from Mus musculus, assembly GCF_000001635.26. Classification (NCBI taxonomy): domain Eukaryota; kingdom Metazoa; phylum Chordata; class Mammalia; order Rodentia; family Muridae; genus Mus; species Mus musculus. The sequence continues at coordinate 87,251,985 of NC_000079.6, read as the reverse complement.
TAGCTAGAGCCACAAGTTCCATCATGTGTTTTCTTTGATTGGTGGTATAGTTCCAAGGAGCTCTGAGGGTACTGGTTAGTACATGTTGATGTTCCTTCTATGGGGCTTCAGTCCCCTTCAGATCCCTGGGTATTTCTCTGGCGCCTATACTGGGGACCTTATGCTCCATCCAATGGATGACTGTGAGCATCCACTTCTGTATTTGCCAGGCACTGGAAGAGCCTCGCAGGAGACAGCTATATCAGGCTCCTGTCAGCAGGCTCTTGTTGGCATCTGCCTAGTGACTGGTTTTGGTGGTTGTTTATGGGGTGGATCCCCAAGTGAGGCAGTCTCTGGGTGGACATTCCTTCAGGCTCTGCTCTGAATTTTGTCTCTGTAACTTCTTCCATGGGTATTTTCTTCCCCATTCTAAGAAGGAACGAATTATCCACACTTTTGTCTTCCAATTTCTTGAGTTTCATGAGTTTTGCAAATTGTATCCTGGGTATTCTAAATTTCTGGGCTAATATCCACTTATCAGTAAGTGCATATCATGTGTGTTCTTTTGTGATTGGATATCCTCCAGATCCATCCATTTGCCTAAGAATTTCATTAATTCATTGTTTTGAATAGCTGAGTAGTACTCCATTGTGTAAATGTACCATATTTTCTGTATCCATTCTTCTGTTGAGGGACATCTGGGTTCTACTCAGTTTCTGGCTATTATAAATAAGGCTGTTACGAACATAGTGGAGTTTGTGTCCATATTACAAGTTGGAACTTCTTCTGGATATATGCTGAGAGAAGTATTGTTTGATCTTCCCATAGTATTATGTGCAATTTTCTGAGGAAACTCCAAACTTATTTCCATAGTGTTTGTGCCAACTTGCAACCCCACCAGCAATAGAGGAGTATTTCTCTTTCTCCACATCATCGCCAGCATTTGTTCTCACCTGAATTTTTGATCTTAGCCATTCTGACTGGTATGAGGTGGAATCTCAGGGTTGATTTGATTTGCATTTCCCTGTTGATTAAGAATGTTTATCATTTTTTTTTCAGGTACTTCTCGGCTACTCAACTGAGGCATTCCTCAGTTGAGAATTCTTTGTTTAGCTCTGTACCCCATTTTTAATAGGGTTATTTGATTTTTCTGGAATCCATCTTCTTGATTTCCTTATATATATTGGATATTAGTCCCCTTTCAGATTTAAGATTGGTAAAGACCCTTTGCCAATCTTTTGGTGGACTTTTTGTCTTATTGACAGTGTCTTTTGCCTTACAGAAGCTTTGCAAATTTATGAGGTCCCATTTGTTGATTATTGTTGTTTGACAATATCCTGAGGTCTACTCCTCTTGTATGAATTTGCTTCCTTTTGTTCTAGAGCATTTAGGTGTGCTGTCATGCTGCTAGTGTGTGCTCTCTTTAGTTTCTTTGTGGCTGCACTCAGAGCTATGAGTTTTCCTCTTAGGAATGCTTTCATTGTGTTCCATGAGTTTGGGTATGTTGTGGCTTCATTTTCACTAATCTCTAAAAAGTCTCTAATATCTTTGTTTCTTCCTTGACCAAGATATCATTGAGTAGAGTATTGTTCAGCTTCCATGTGAGTGTTGGCTTTCTATTATTTATGTTTTTATTGAAGATCATCCTTTTTCTGTGGTGATCTGATAGGATGCATAAGATAATTTCAATATTTGGTATCAGTTGAGGCCTGTTTTGTGACCAATTATATGGTCTGTTTTGGAGAAGGTTCATTCCATAAGGTGCTGAGAAGAAAGTATATTCTTTTGTTTTAGGGTAAAATGTTCTGTAGATATCTGTTAAAACCATTTGTTTCATAATTTCTGTTAGTTTCATTGTCTCCTTGTTTGGTTTCTGTTTCCAGGGTTTGTCCATTGATGAGAGTGGGGTGTTAAAATCTACCACTACTAATGTGTGCAATGCAATGTGCTTTTTGAGCTTTAAAATGCAAACTTCATTAAACTTCATTAAAGTTTCTTTAATGACTGTGCATTTGCTTGTATTTGGAGCATAGATATTGAGAATTGAGAGTTTATTTTGGAATATTTTCCATTTGATGAATATGAAGTGCCCCTCGTTGTGTTTTTTGATAACTTTGGGTTGGAAGTTGATTTTATTCGATATTAGAATGGCTACTCCAGCTTGTTTCTTTGGATTGTTTGCTTGGAAAATAATTTCCCAGCCTTTTCTTCTGAGGTAATGTCTATCTTTGTCCCTGAGATGGGTTTCCTGTATGCAGCAAAATGTTGTGTCCTGTTTATGTAGCCAGTATGTCAGTCTATTTCTATTGGGGAATTGAATCCATTGATATTAAGAGATATTAAGGAAAAGTAATGGTTACTTCCTGTTATTTTTGTTGTTAGAGTTGGGATTCTGTTCTTAAGGGTATCTTCTTTTAGGTTTGTTGAAGGATTACTTTCTTGCTTTTTCTAGGGCATGATTTCTCTCCATGTATTGGAGTTTTTCCTTCATTATCCTTAGAAGACCTTGATTCATGGAATGTTATTGTGTCAATTTGGTTTTGTCATGGAATACTTGGTTTCTCTACCAATAGTAATTGAGAGTTTTGCTGGTTATAGTAGCCTGGGCTGACATTTTTGTTCTCTTAGGATCTGTATAACATCTGTCCAGGATCTTTTGGCTTTCATAGTCTCTGGTGAGAAGTCTGGTATAATTTTGAAAGGTCTGCCTTTATATGTTACTTGACCTTTTCCTCTTACTGCTTTTAATATTCTATCCTTATTTAGTACATTTGTTGTTCTGATTATTATATGTTGGAAGGAATTCCTTTTCTGGTCCAGTCTATTTGGAGTTCTGTAGGCTTCTTGTATGTTCATGGGCATTTCTTTCTTTAGGTTAGTGAAGTTTTCTTCTATAATTTTGTTGAAGATATTTACTGGCCCTTTAAGTTGAAAATCTTCATTCTCATCTATACCTATTATCCATAGGTTTGGTCTTCTAATTGTGTCCTGGATTTCCTTGATGTTTTGAGTTAGGATCTTTTTGCATTTTGCATTTTCTTTGATTGTTGTGTCCATGTTTTCTATGAAATCTTCTGCACCTGAGATTCTCTCTTCCATCTCTCGTATTCTGTTGCTGATGATCCCATCTATGGTTCCTGTTTGCTTTCCTAGTATTTCTATCTCTAGAGTTGTCTCCCTTTATGATTTCTTTGTTGTTTCTACTTCCACTTTTAGATCCTCAATTATTTTGTTCAATTCTTTCACCTGTTTGGTAGTATTTTCCTGTAAACCTTTAAGGGAATTTTTGTCTCCTCTTTAAGGTCTTCTTGCTGTTTACCTGTGTTTTCCTGTATTTCCTTCTTAAAGTCTTCCATCATCACTGTGAGAAGTGACTTTAGATCCATGTCTTACTTTTCTGGTATGATGGTGTTTCCAGGACTTTCTATATTGGGAGAGTTTGGATTTGATGACGCCAAGTAACTTTGGTTTCTGTTGCTTCTGTTCTTATGACTGCCTCCTGCCATCTCATTATCTCAAGTGCTTACTGCCCTAAATATATCTGATTGGAGCCTGTCTTCCCTATATTACCAGTTGATTCAGTACTCCTCAGAATCCAGCTTTCTCTGTGATCCTTTGATTCCAAGCTCCTGTGCACCTGAGATTCTGGGTGTGTCAGATTTCTTGACTGTCACGCTTTCTCTGAGACCTGAGATCCTAGTGTGACCAAGCCCCTGGTATCCTGGGATCCTGGAATCCTAAGATCATGGGCATGTTACAGAGCCTGGAAGTGGTGTCTCCTCTGAGGACCGTGGAGCTGTCTGGTGTATTTGAAACCAAGGTATACCAGTTCTGATCCGAATGAACCAGAGTAGCTGGTAAGGCAGGGCTCCTGCTGTCACAGGCCTGTCACAATTAGTTTTGAACACATGTTGTGTTCCACTCACCAGTGATCCTAAGATCAAGTTGAAAGTCCTCTGGAGACTGCAGGAAATTCTGCAGAGTTCATGCCCAAGGTGACCTGGAGCTGGTGCTGACTGGAATAGACTTGTGCCCCTGGTCCTCCTCCAGCCTGAAGTGGGCTGATGTAAACCTTGCTGCCACTGAGAATGAGACCACCTGGGGTGGAGCCTTCAACAGACCTAGATGGCTCTATTATTCTGTCACTTGCTGCTGCTCTCCTCCAAGACACTGCTACCTGCTGAGAGGCCCCTGAAATATTCTGGAGACACATCCTATTGCATGTTGCCTGCAGGCTGGCTCCAGGCACCAAGAATGGATTGGCAGGGGGTGGGCTTTCCCCCTTTTAAGCACAGTCTCTGAGTAAAATCACAGGCCTTGATCAGAACATTTGTCTTGGCTTCATTATCTTTTCTCGCAGTCTAAGACTTTTTCAGCCCCACCTGCCATCCAGAAATACCCAGTTCATGTAGGCCATGGGCTGGTTTACAACACGTCTTCTGTCTTCTATTTGGCTCTTTTCCATTTGTTTGTCTTGTCCTATATTGATGTGTACATTTTATTTAATTGTATTATATTTTATTATTATTCCCTTAGAAGAGTATGTGTTTTCTAATTACAGCCAGAAAAGAGCTGTACCTGGGTAGAAGAGATGTCAAGGAATTAGGAGGAGAAAAATGAAGAAGAAACCATAATCAAGATATTATCTGAGGAAAAAAGTATATATTTTAATAAAGAGGAAAAGTATAATTTTTAAAGAGTGAATTTAACAAATAAGTGTTTCAGAACCCCATATTTTAAGATTATGACCTTTTTAGTTGAAACACAGCACATGCCTACATATGATTGATTTGAAGTTCTATTAAATACATTATTGTTGGGTCCCATTTTGGACCTGGTTTGGGCCTTGAGGACAAACCTGAGCCTGGCTCAAGTTTTGAGACTTATCTCAGTCACTTCTCTATTAGGTAACTCAGCAAGACCTGTTTGGCCCTGCCTGGACCCTGCCCTTGGTGATGTAGAGCTTTGACATTGGCCCTGTCAGTCACTCCATCCTTGTTTTACCCTACAAAAATTCCCCCACCCTATGTTCAGAACTTATATACATGAGAGGGTAATGCCATAAAGTTGAGTTCCTGATGCGACAAGACTCCTGGCTTGGTGTGTTTCTTTTGGGCCATCTACACTCACCATTCACTAAGCCCCGTAAAGACCCCAGAGGACCAGAACCTCTCTCCTCTGGCCAGTACCTGCCAGCAAGGAGCTGGCACATTATTATTTACCATATTGATAATGTGTTTCTTGTTTTATTCCAACATTATATAATGTCGCTTTATTTATCATATGTGCATTTAATTTTCTGATGAAATGTTGAAAACAAAGTGAAAATAAAAAATGTGTGGGTAAGACAAATAACTGCAATGAAGATCATAATCAGAGTCAAAGAATTCGTTTAAATTTGAGACAGAGGACAAGAATGTAGCCCTAAGTACATAGGAATACTATTTTCCTCTATTTGTTCAGTTATGTTCCCCATCATTCAATTAGTATTTCTACAATACATACTATATTCTAGATGCTGTGGTTTTTTTTTTATGCCTTATTGATACAGAATAAAATTAAGTACACTATTCTATTGTTGTCTTCAAACATGGCATGTGTAGTAGTCATGGTGTATACCTTCATTATGCATTAAATCCTCATATCCATAGGAGCTCACCCATAACACAGCCTATTGCTGAGCAGATGCTGTAAACAAATGATGTAAAGCTAAGTGAGGAGGCACTGACAACTCTTTTGAGTTACTGATCCACTTAAAATAAACAATAACAAAAGCAGAAGTCCTATAGAGAAAGAATCAATAATGAACACATTATCATATATCTTTGCCTAAACAAGAATAATAATCATATGGCATTATATTCTGTCACTTAGAACAATAAGGAGATTTCCTCATTCACTGTAAACAGTAGCATGCCCATTTTTGACACAAAAAAGAGAGACCTCAGCCTCTATTAATACTATAAATTACGATCAATTTTCAACATGTTACTTCAGAATCTATTGGCTTGTTTATGCATTCAGGTGGAGAACAGTAGTTAAACATGTGTTGGACTGCAATGCAGCACTGCACTGGGAAGTAGCAACATCAGTATTATTCATTATCAGTGTTCTATAAAAATAATTTTGTAAAACAAAAAGAGTTATTAATTATGTTTATCTCCTACTTTCAAATATAAAATATTATTATATTACCAAAGTGATCTTTGATTAGTAATGATTGTTTATTATAAAATTTTAGAATATATTTCACATCAATAATATTCCTTTAAATTTAAATCTTTAAATTTTTTAACTACATGGATAACATATTTACATAATTAGCAATCCTCTAGTTTTTTGATCAGCAAATTTTGTTCTTCATCCCCTCACTACTTCTGAAATTCATTATCCTTCTTCTTTAATTACTAGAACTAAGTCTATTTATTGTTGTTCATGTTTACATGTATTTTGGGCTAACAATTGAGTTTGTATAATTTATTAAAAGCTTATTTCAGAAGACAATTAAATCTTTTTTCTCAGCAGTAATTTATTACCTGTACCTTCTCATGAAATGTGGAACTATGATCTGTTTGTATGTTGAAGACAGTGGTTGAGATATTTGGTTTTTGTATGTGTACTTGACTAATATATAATTTATGAATATTCTATTGATCACAGATCTAGGAGTTGTTTTATATACATAATTAGTATCTTTAATAAAAATGACCAAATAAGGCAAAATGTGTAAGATAATTTGGGAAGATGGTGATTTAACTAATTGAAAGGTGTTTGGTAATAACACCAAAATGATCGCTGTAAAATGAAAGTTCATAGTTGGTTGTATTATTCTGATATCTTATTGGTTTTATACTATAGTTTTCATTCTATGTAAATAATACCTTATAACAATTACTTATATAATATGTGTTCTTTTTTAGGCATTTTAATAATTTTTAGATAATTTGTAGAAGTAGACAAGAACATGTTTATAAATTATACTTCAATATTGTAATAATTTGTAGAAAGATTTGAAGCATATGGGAGTCCTTATACTCAGAACAATGTTTTTCTAAATTCAGAAAAGATACTATAATTGTATGTATTTGTGTTTGTGTGTGTATATGTGTCAGTGTGTGTGTGTATGTAAGTAGAGGCATACATTCTTGAATATATTTACAATCTGAGCAAAATTGTCTTAATTTTTTGGGGGGTCTTGACAGTGGAGTCTCGGCCTCAAGTGAAGGTAATAATAAAATCACCTCTGACTTTAGTGTAATCCTCAGTTAATTTAATTGCTATATCAGGGCCCCGGGCAGTTGTAAATATATATCAAATCTCTAATAGGCACTATGAAAAGACAAATACCCTAACATTTTGATTTCAATCTCTGAACCATAATCCCACACATTGAAATTCTTTGATTCCAAGTCATTGCCTTGCTTGGCTCTGCCCTTTTCTCAGTCTTATAGGTTGATTTTGTATCTTTCATTGCCTAAAACCATTTCAAGTTTAACTAGCTTCTAAAACTGCAGTGTTATTTATATGTTCTTCAGTTATCGGAAAATGTTTGCAGTCAGAGATACATTATCTATTATTTCCCGCTGAAATACTTTATCAGTGTATGTAAGTTTCTATATAAGTAAAAATCATGGTGTTTTTTTCAGGTTCCCTTGCATTAACCTACAAACTGAATTCGCAAATCTCCTTTTCTTATATAGATAACTTATAGTAATATTGTTTTAAGTTGTGTATTATTAATTCTGTGGAAGAAAGAAATCTTAAGAGTGCAACAACACTAGCAAAGTAATGCAGGCAAATAAGGCATGCTGAATTAGGCGAAAGACTTCTCAGAGAAAAGCTACTCAAATTGTTATGTAATACTAGGTACTCAACATAAACATAATATGCATATAAACAATTATATGGGTGAGAAAGATGTAGCTATATATTGAGGATAAATATATAGATTCTATATAAGTTAAGTAAAATTGCTCCCGAATGTTCTGAGACAAGGAAGGATGATGTACAAGAGGGGTTTGAGAGAGGAAAGGTAACGGAACAAAGGATTCACTTACAATTTAGTGTAAAAAATAAAAACATTATGAAGTAACTATAAAATTTTTGAAGTCCAACTAACTATATTTTATCTTCAGTCCCTATCTTTGAGCACATTAATATTATAAGAAGTTAGGCCACATACCTAAACATGATAAAAGCAATCTACAGCAAACCAGTAGCCAACATCAAAGTAAATGGTGAGAAGCTTGAAGCAATCCCACTAAAATCAGTACTAGACAAGGCTGCCCACTTTCTCCCTACCTCTTCAATATAGTACTTGAAGTCCTAGCCAGAGCAATTCTACAACAAAAGGAGATCAAGGGGATACAAATTGGAAAAGATGAAGTCAAAATATCACTTTTTGCAGATGATATGATAGTATATATAAGTGACCCTAAAAATTCCACCAGAAAACTCCTAAACCTGATAAACAGTTTCGGTGAAGTAGCTGGATATAAAATTAACTCAAACAAGTCAATGGCCTTTCTCTACACAAAGAATAAACAGGCTGAGAAAGAAATCAGGGAAACAACACCCTTCTCAATAGCCACAAATAATATAAAATATCTTGGCATGACTCTAACTAAGGAAGTGAAAGATCTGTATGATAAAAACTTCAAGTCCCTGAAGAAAGAAATTAAAGAAGATCTCAGAAGATGGAAAGATCTCCCATGCTCATGGATTGGCAGGATCAACATTGTAAAAATGGCTATCTTGCCAAAAGCATTCTACAGATTCAATGCAATCCCCATCAAAATTCCAACTCAATTCTTCAACGAATTAGAAAGAGCAATCTGCAAATTCATCTGGAATAACAAAAAACCTAGGATAGCAAAAGCTCTTCTCAAGGATAAAAGTACCTCTGGTGGAATCACCATGCCTAACCTAAAGCTTTACTACAGAGCAATTGTATAAAAACTGCATGGTACTGGTATAGTGACAAACAAGAAGACCAATGGAATAGAATTGATGACCAAGAAATGAACCCACACACCTATGATCACTTGATCTTCGACAAGGGAGCTAAAACCATCCAGTGGAAGAAAGACATCATTTTCAACAAATGGTGCTGGCACAACTGGTTGTTATCATGTAGAAGAATGCGAACCGACCCATTCCTTTCTCCTTGTACTAAGGTCAAATCTAAGTGGATCAAGGAACTTCACATAAAACCAGAGACACTGAAACTTGTAGAGGAGAAAGTGGGGAAAATCCTCGAAGATAAGGGCAAAGGGAAAAAATTCCTGAATGGAACAGCAATGGCTCGTGCTGTAAGATCGAGGACTGACAAATGGGACCTCATGAAACTGCAAAGCTTCTGCAAGGCAAAAGACACCATCAATAATACAAAAAGACGACCAACAGGTTGGGAAAGGATCTTTACCTATCTTAAATCAGATAGGGGACTAATATCCAATATATATAAAGAACTCAAGAGGGTGGACTCCAGAAAATCAAATAACCCCCTTAAAAGATGGGGCTCAGAGCTGAACAAAGAATTCTCACCCGAGGAATATTGAAAGGCTGAGAAGCACCTGAGAAAATGTTCAACATCCTTAATCATCAGGGAAATGCAAATCAAAACAACCCTGAGATTCCATCTCACAACAGTCAGAATGGCTAAGATCAAAAATTCAGGTGACAGCAGATGCTGGCAAGGATGTGGAGAAAGAGGAACACTCCTCCATTGTTGGTGGGATTGCAAGCTTGTACAACCACTCTGGAAATCAGTCTGGCAGTTCCTCAGAAAATTGGACATAGTAGTACCAGAGGATCCCGCAATACTTCTCCTGGGCATATATCCAGAAGATGTCCCAACCGGTAAAAAGGACACATGCTCCACTATGTTCATAGCAGCCTTATTTATAATAGCCAGAAGCTGGAAAGAACCCAGATGCCCCTAAACAGATGAATGGATACAAAAAATGTGGTACATTTACACAATGGAGTACTACTCAGCTATTAAAAAGAATGAATTTATGAAATTTCTAGGCAAATGTTTGCACCTAGAGGGCATCCTCCTGAGTGAGGTAACCCAATCACAAAAGAACTCAAATGAAATGTACTCACTGATAAGTGGATATTAGCCCAGAAACTTAGTATAGCGAAATATAAGGTACAATAGGCAAAACACATGAAACTGAAGAAGAACGAAGACCAAAGTGTAGACACTTTGCTCCTTCTTAGAATTGGAAACAATCACCCATGGAAGGAGTTACAGAGACAAAGTTTGGAGCTGAGCCAAAAGGATGGACCATGTAGAGACTGCCATATCCAGGGATCCATCCCATAATTAGCCTCCAAATGATGACACCATTTTATTCACTAGCAAGCCTTTGTTGCAAGGACTGTGATATAGCTGTGTCTTGTGAGACTAGGCTGGGGCCTAGCAAACACAGAAGTGAATGCTCACAGTCAACTATTGGATGGATCACAGGGCCCCCAATGGAGGAGCTAGAGAAAGTATCCAAGGAGCTAAAGAGATCTGCAACCCTATCTTTGGAACAACATTATGAACTAACCAGTACCCCGGAGCTCTTGACTCTAGCTGCATATGTATCAAAAGATGGCCTAGTCGGCCATCACTCGAAAGACAGGCCCATTGGTCAGGCAAAATTTATATGCCCCAGTACAGGGGAATGCCAGGGCTAAAATATGGGAATGGGTGGGTAGGGGAGTGGGGGGCGGGGGGGGACTTTTGGGATAGCATTGGAAATTTAATTGAGGAAAATACATAATAAAAAAATAAAAATAAAAAAATAAATCACGGGGTCAGGGAAAGTGGAAAATGTCACCAGTTATGAAGTCAGCCCAAGCAGGAACTCTTAAATACTCCACCAGTAAGACTATACCTCATTACCAGCAGCAGTTATTCATCTAGTCATCTACCACTCTTCAAATAAAGTTTTTTCTTCCATACATTCAGAGAAGTGTGACAAGTGAGTTTTGCTCCTGACCATTGAAATGCTAGCCTGGATAAACATGAAAATAGATCTAGGGCATGCAGTTATCTTGCTAATAGATGTCAAAAGTGGGATGCTATGCTTAGGAATTCATATCCAGAGATAGATATTTGTGCTGGCTAGTTTCATGTCAACTTGACACAAAGTTATCTGAAAGGAGGAACCTCAATTGAAAACTATGCCTCCATGATCTGACCATAAGGAATTTCTTTTTTGTTGTTGTTGCACATAAAGGATTTATTTTTAATGTTTTAAGGAAGGATAAGAGTTACATCATAGTTATAAAAATTACTTACAGAATTAACAGAGTTGTACTGTGTATACCTCTAAATGCAGAGAACAGGGAACTGTCTACACGTTGTATAAAATAAAATTAAAACTAAAAATGAAAAAAAAAAGAAGTTAGGCCCAAAGCTTTATATACATTAAAATAGATATTTTCCATTATGTGAGATTTATTTGCATAACTTTGTATATATAAATTTCAAAATAATAAATTTTCAGATGAGGACAGAGAGAGAGAGAGACAGACAGATAGAAAAGAGAGACAGAAAGGTAATTGTGAAAGACAAGAAAGAATAAAAGTGCATTCCATAAACAGATATGGTTACTTTTTAATCTATTTATGGCTAATTGGCTTTGAGCAAATGGCACTGAATAAAAAAGAAGCATAAAATACCAAATTTCATATGATATTGTACATTAGGATTCTATTATCTTTATGAATATCATATCTGTGTATATATATATATATATATATATATATATATATATATATATATATATATACAGAGAGAGAGAGAGAGAGAGAGAGAGAGAGAGAGAGAGAGAGAGAGAGAGAAATCTTTTGGGAGCAGAAATAGTAAGCCACATTTAATATTACCAAAGTTACATGAGAACATATATGACTTGACCTCAATAATTCTGATGACAAGGAGTGAATTTCTTATGATATGAAAGAAATTATATTTGGTATTTTAATCCTGGATAATGATACTCATTGTGTGAAACTCCTTACCACCAAAGATCTCAAATGAATATTTACACATTGGTGAAAATTTCTCTGCAAGATTAGTAGTCAATTAAATAATACTTAAAATAATTCTATGTTCAGTCTTTACAGATGACTACTTTACATATTACTACTATCAAAACCCAACATATTGCCTTGTACTAATTTGTTACCTAGTTATTGTAAAGTAAAAAAAAAAAATCAATATCCCTCTTTCATTTTGGCCTCTGATTTACCTATACCTAAGTGATTTCCCAATGTTTCTTCGATTTATTCCCCAATATATTTTCAAAACCTGGACAAGTGAATATAAGTCATGTTACCCTTTATACCTCATTAGCTGTTACAAATATATTACTGGCTCTTACTGAAGCACTATCATACCTGCTGTTCTATTCTTCATGATATTGCTTTCCTGCTGTTTTTAGAGGTGGTATTTAAGTAAGACTATTCTGACATGTATAATCATTATTGAATCATTGTTACAGAACTGTAAGACCAAAATTAATTAAAATAAAAGTACCAATAGTTGAAAAGGAAATATATATATATGTATACATTATATTCATATATAAATACATTTATATTTATATATTTATTTTTCCCTGTTGCTTGTCACGTTATCTTTCGAGACAAGGTCTGTCATAGAACTTGTAGCACATTTACTAGACTGATTGGACATAATAAATCTGAAATTCCAATGTACCAGAAATTTCACGTGTGTGTTTGTCATTATACTTAGCTTTATATTGGCAGGGATCCAAACTATGACCCAAATTACCTGAATAGTAAGAACTTTATCAACTGAACAATTTCCTACATGCTGTACTATTCTGCTCTTAAATCAAAACTGTACATACTTCTACACTAGTTTATGATATTAGCATAGTTTCTCTGTTTTTTTGTTTGTATATTTGCTGACACGTTGTCACTATTTAGGATAGGAGGATGTAGAACACATTAAGTGTACCAAGATGGCCTTGGTACCTACAGAGATCCACCTACCTCTGCCTTTCAAATTGGGATTTTAGCAGTCTGTGAACATTTCTGTATGAGCATAATTTAAGAAAAATATCAATGTAGGTTATAGTCATGATTGACTCTAAATTTCAATAATATAAAAATACATGTTTTAGCAGGGCGTGGTGGTGCATGCCTTTAATCCCAGCACTTGGGAGTCAGAGGCAGGTAGATTTCTGAGTTCAAGGCCAGCCTGGTCTACAGAGTGAGTTCCAGGACAGCCAGCACTATACAGAAAAACCCTGTCTCAAAACAAAACAAAACAAAAACCAAAAAAAAAAAAAAAAAAAAAAAAAAAAAAAAAAAAAAAAAAAAACAAAAGCAAAAACAAAACATGTTTTAAAGTAATTTTTCTAGGTTTGGAAAATATACCTCATTAGGAGCATACTTCTCTAAGATCCATGATGTCCTAAGAAAGATAGATAGGGAGAGAGAGAGATTAAGTTCTTCAATCAATTTATTAAATGTGATTTCAATATCTACAATATGCTAGGCCTGTGACATCCAAAATAAATAAAATCTTCCTAAGAATCAAGTCACGTGATATTTATTATACAAAAACAAAACAAAATAACAACAACAACGAAAACAGTTCAACCTTACATAAGGAATTTGTAAGGCCAACTCAAGGTCAAGCTTCAATTATTGAGGAAAAAGTCAATAGTTAAATTAATCTGTGTATCAGTACACTTTTTTTCTGATCCTGTTTCTGAGATAATCAAATTTTCATAGTTAACTACAAATTTGATGTGCCACAATGACATGAAACACAACTCTGAAATAGACAATGTCCTGAATATTATCAATAAATACAGACTTTCTCTTTTCTATAACTGAGAGCCACCCATTCTCTTATTGTTTCTAAGACTTATCCCCTGTGGCTAGCATGCAGAGAAACATCGCTGGGAATATATAGCCTGACAACCAACATCTTGGCCCTGACCAAGCAACTATAGATCTGCACAAATAAAAAATGCTAATTCAATATAATCAGCTAGTTCTGACCTGATGGAAAACACCTTTGTATTATTTATATAATTCATCAATTTTCTTTTTGGATTATACAATGAATTTGACTCTGTTTAATTCTCTCCTCATGAAAGCATTTCTTTCTATTACATTTAAACGTATTTCCATAAAACCATAAAAAGAACAATGTAGATGTGTTAAAGCCACAAAAAATGTAACAATGTCATGTCGGTCTAAGGAAGAAATATCCCTATAGAATATAAAAGTTGATGGTCACCAAATGAATATATAAAACAATATTATTTCTTAACAATGTGCTCAAAATCTAGATAAATTCATATCCAATTGTGCAAGAAAATGCAGTCATTGCTATTGCTTGACACTATTTATGGAAATATGTGAATAAATGTCTACTTACCACAGATAGAGAACCCACAATATAGCAATGTTAGCAAATAACATGTGGTAGTTTAAATAAAATGGCCTCCACAGGCTTATACTTTTGAATATTTGTTCCTAATTTAGTGGAATTATTTGAGAAGTGTTACAAGGTATGTGGCAGGGGAGAACCTGATAGGCATTAGTGTGATGCTGTGAAATTGAAGCCTCAGTTGTGTTGGTAACATCTGATTATGTTGTATATGACAACAATGGAAAATATGCCAAGGGGAAATGTATACAGGGAATATGACCACCCCAAGATTGGTAAGTATGTTACAGACAGCCACACTGAAAAGATAGAGTCATCTAAACCTTCTGAAATAAGCAATAGAGATATATAAATTGGGATTTGCTCAGCTGGTTTTAAACTAGTCTTGGTCCATTATGTCTTCAATATGTGCTGATTTTCTGAGTAGAAGTGAATTAAATTTAAATTATGATACTTTTAGGAGGCTATCGGTACCAGAAGTGTAATGTAGTTGTTTTAATGAGAATGATCTCAGAGGCTCATATGTTTGAATATTTGATGTCCAACTGGTGCTACTGTTTGGGAAGAACTGGGAATGTAGTTTTTGGAGGTGTGATAAAGTAGTAGGAACTGAGGATTAAAAAGCCTACTATAAATCCCAGTGTCTCTATGCCCTTTTGCTTGTAGATGAATATAGGAACTATTGTGCTTCATGCTGACATAATGAACTCAAATGTCTCAAAACCATTACCTATTAACCAACTTAAAGTATTTCTTTTATAACTCATCTTAATCACAGCATTTTTTTTTTCAGGGCAATGGAAAATTAGGCAAAAATACCATCAAAGACCTATTTAGTAAACCAATGAGTTTTATGTGGATTATTTGCTGAAATTTTAATGTGGTCACTAATAAGAGCATAAGTCAATGAAAAATAGCAGCCTTACCAAAGTACATTCCATGTCATGAAAACGGAATACCTAGAGGCCATACTACAGTTTGCTGACAGCTTAACAGTTTAGAGAATGCCCTTTTCCCTTTTTCTGAATGACTTTAAGGCAGCTACTCTGGTCCCTTTTAGACAGCTTTGATTGTTTTGAGAGTAGTTTCAGTACAACTTACTGCTTATATGTGCTTATCGAGGAAAAGTCCTGTGAATCCAACTAGTTTCAGAGAATTTCTGAAGCTATTTTGGATAGTTAATTTTTTAAATTAAATAGCCTTTCCACTATTTAATTTTCTAGTTCACTTCCTAGTAAAAATTCTGTTATTTTAGCCTTCTGTAAATATTGGCTTAATGTGATACTTTTTGTTTTGAAGATAACTGCTGGAGAGCACCTGAGAGGAAATGATGCTCTTGGATTTCATTAAATATTCTAAGCATGAAGTAAATGTGCCTTTTGTTTTTATTGGGTTCATAACAATAACCCCCAAATATTACATAGGCATTTTGCTACTTATATGTGTAGATTTATAATGGCTATGAAACCTTATTCTCTACTCTACCTCATTTTATCCAACATGAATGCATGTTGCTTTTTTTTTTTCCTACAAGGAAACACCCAGTAATTTTTAGTGCCTCTGTATGGTTATATTCAGAGAACAATCAATTATTGAACATGTGAGATTTCATAAAGGAAGCAGAATGTAGGCAGGTGATTAATCATTCATTTTTGGTTCACCTTGAAAGAGCAGCACACAGCAAAACATTGTTTATATTTCTAGATCATTCTGTGCCTAATCAGCAAACATGTATTCTATAAAGTTAGTTCTTTTCTTTTTCATTTTTTATTAAATATTTTCTTTATTTACATTTCAAACATTATCCCCTTTTCTCTCTTCTCCTCTGAACACCCCCTATTCCATGCCCCCTTCCACTGGTCACTAACCAACCTACTCGTGCTTCCCTGTCCTGGCAGTTCTCTACACTGTGGTATTGAGCTTTTTCACTAGGCCAAGGGCTTCTCCTCTTACTGATGTCCTACAAGGCCCTCCTCTGCTGCATATGCAGCTGAAGCCATGAGTCACTCTCTTTGTACTCTTTTGTATGTGGTTTAGTCCCTAGGAAATATGGAGGTACTGGTGGGTTCATATTGTTGTTCCTCATATGGGACTCCAAACCCCTTCAGGCCTTGAGTCCATTCTCTACCTCCTCCACTGGGGATCCTGTGCTCAGTCCAGTGGATGGCTGAGAGGCTTTACTTCTGTATTTGTCAGGCAGAGGCAGAGCCTCTCAGGAGACATATATATCAGGCTCCTGTCAGCAAGCACGACAATAGTGTCTGGGTTTATGTACTGTATATGGGATGAATCCCCTGGTGGTCATTGGATGACCTTTCCTTCAGTTTCTGCTCCATATTTTGTCTCTGTATCTCCTTCCATGGGCATTTTGATCCCACTTCTAAGAAGGACTGAAGTATTCCCACTTAGGTCTTCCTTAATCTTGTGCTTAAGGTTGTCTGTGAATTGTATGTTGGATATTCCTAACTTCTGGGCTATCCCCGGGTTCTGCAGTGGTTCACAAAGTCTACCATGTAGTTACTTTCAAGCCTCATTCAGATAATCTTGCTAAGAGCTCTTCTGCATGCCCTGCAGGTGTTCTACTATACTCTCTCAACACTGCTTTGAACAGTGCTTTGTAAAGTGTAAGTTCTTTTGTCCCAACAGTTGTACTAGCTGTCATGTGGTTATTGTCTGGACAAGTCTTTTGATTTTGTTTTCCATAAAACATATATCCATGACTGCACCAATCTTCTGTATTCAGAATATTATAATGCTGTGGACATTTTTATAGAAGGACTGCAAATTTGTGTCCTGGGAATATCTTGTACTCGTGTGTTTCTGTGAGCTCTGAGATGACGTATGTTCTGGAAGAGTCCTTGGGTATGTTTGCACATGTCTGTCTGGGTTATGTGTGCTCTGAGATGAGATAGTTGGAAACCCTGAGGCTCCTGAGCTCCCTCAACGGCCACGATGTGCCATTTCTGGCCTCCACCACTGAGTTTCTTGTGGTTGCACTGTTTGAGACTCTGAAACAGCAACAGTGTACACTGCATGTACTTGGACTTCGACTTACTTAATTTAATAAGGAAACCCAGGAGTTCCTGATTGCTGAGGAAGAGAAAAACCCATACTTAAGCATCCTAAGCAGTGTGTAAGGCAGAAGCAGAAAACAAGGGTGGACGTTCTGGTGCAAGAAACATGGCTGTATTTTGACCTCAAACTACCTCCAAAAGAAAGAGAGCAGGATCCTGAATTTGGCCCATCATATACAAAAATTACAGGTCACTAGCATTCCAATGTGATATAGTTTCTTTACCTCCCCCCCCCCATTCTGATGTGTTTTGCAAGATAGATGTGACTTTTTGTTTGCACTACAGATTCAAACAGGCCATTCAAAGACAGTTATGGTAAAATGGCTGCCTTATAATGACAGTTTTTCCCACACTTGTATTCTAAGCATCCAATAAAGTCTTTAAATGTATTTTTACTTTTAAAGATAAAAGTATCTTTAGAAATCCCTTAAGAAGAGTTTTGCCTGTTGGTGGATTTCTGGACCTATAATGTTGGTCCAGGCAATGATGGTGCCCCACAAAGTTGTTTAGGGAAATGGATAAAGTTTGGGGAAATGATGATGGAAACTGTTGCTGTTTTGCCTTTTTTATTAAATAATAAATATAGGCATGTTCTAAAAAGAGGGCTGTGGGAATTAAAGAAAGCACAGGCCTGTCAGGTTCCCAGGAAAAAGGGATGAAGCACTAAGGTTCTCAGGAATAGAGATGAAGGGAAAAGAATAGGCCTGATAGGTTCCCTGGAAAAAAGGAGACAGAGCACTAGGTTCACAGGAATAGAGACGAAGGGAATTTCAGCAACATGGGTTCAACTGCGTCTAAAATGAAAGTAAAAATGGCGTACGGGAAATTTTGGTAAGCAAAGGTGAGTAAAGAAAGCCAGCTAATTCTTAAGGATATAAAGGTGGGGCTAGGAGCTTTTGGTAAGCAACCAGATGTAAAACAAATTGAGGTACTTGCCTTCACTAATTGGCTTCAGTTTGTCATGAGAAATCCTATGATATACCCCAGAATTACCCGGACTGAGCCAATCCCAGGTGCTGTTAATGTATTTACTGATGGATCCAAAGGCAGCGTGAGAGTAGTTTATGTTGAAGGAAATCAACCCCAAGCTCATGTATTTCCCTATCAATCTGCACAAGCTGTTTAATTATGTGCTGTCCTGCAAGTGTTTCAAGAGGTTGAAGAAGCTTTTAATCTAGTTTCAGATAGTCAGTATGTAGTCCAAGCAGTGCAGCAACTAGAAACCGTGGAGGTAATTAAAGCCACCTCCACTGTATGTACCCTACTCTCCTCCTTGCAAAAAAAAAAAAAAAAGATTTGCAAAAGGAAGCATCCTTTTTGCATTGTACATGTTAGAGCTCACTCAGGATTGCCAGGGCCTATAGCACGAGGAAATTCTGTTGCAGATGAATATACTCATTCCATGTTTATTTTTATGAGTGCCTCTCCAGTGCAGCTTGCTGCAGATTTTCATAGAAACTTTCATGTTAATGCAGGCACCTTGAAACAAAAGTTTAGGATTACCTGAGAACAGGCTCGAGAGATTGCGTTAAAATGTGCCCATTGTGTGTCCTTGTTGCTAAAAGGCCAATTAGAGTTAATCCCAAAGGTCTTAAGCCTCTTCATGTTTGGCAGATGGATGTTACCCACATCCCTGAATTTAGTAATCTTAAATATGTTCATGTCAGCATAGATACATATTCAGGCATTATATTTGCTACTGCCCAAACAGGGGACAAAGCCCCTAATGTTATATCTCATTGCCTTCCGGAATTTGCAGCATGGGGGATGCCTAGACAGATAAAAACTGATAATGGACCTGCTTATACCTTCCAGAGATTTTTACATTTTTGTAATGCATTAGGTATAAAAGTTATCCATGGCCTACCCTATAACCCCCAAGACAAGGAACTGTAGAAAGAGCCAATGCCACATTTGAAGAACATATTAATAAAACAAAAAGGGGAATAGGGATTCAGTTTAAATCCCCTAGGGATAAATTAAATATAAACCTCTGTATTCTTAATTTTTTAAATCTGGATAAGAATGGAAAATCAGCTGCAGAACGGCATTGTACCCCTCAGCAGGGTGCAGCCATGTCTGTGCTATGGAAGGATGTCCTCACGGGACAATGCAAAGGTTCAGATCAGGTGTTGGTATGGTCCCAAGGAGCTGTCTGTGTGTTTTCACAAGATCAGGAGGACCCAGTCTGGGTTCCAGAAAGACTGAATAGGCCATGGAGAGAAAGCAAAGCAGAAGAATATGAAACACCTGAAGACCCTTTGCCTGATCCTGATGCACCTGCAAGTGGTATCATGGCAAGAAAGACTGTTATGGGGAATAGCGAAAGCACTTCCTCTGCCAGCACCACTTAGTGTGGAGGGAGATGTATACTAATTCCGTGGGAACTGCTTCAGTTCTCAATGATCTATCCTCTAATACTGCCAGTGCTTTGGCAGTACAAGAGGGAATTAATACAAATTTGAAAGCTGGTATCCTCATGGTTAACCAAAGAGTGGATTGGTTGCAGGAACAGATGAATATTTTGGAGCAGTTAGTATTTGTTTCCTGCATTACTCATATGTCAGGAATGTGTGTAACCTCTGTTCAGTATCAGAATTTTTCTGGAGCTACAAATCTGTCATGTGCAATTGGGGCGATGCTGTTAGGAAATTGGAATCATGATCTTGACACAAAGATGAAGGAATAGCAAGCATCAATTATTGCCGTGAACAACACCCATGTGGAGATTGCAACTGCAAAACAATGGCTGGAGATCATCCAGGGAACTGTGGGATTCTTAAAAAATTGGGGAGGGGTGGCCTTTTGGGCATTCCTGCTGACTGTTGTATGTGGAGGAATGCTTTGGTGGATGGCACATATGCAAAGGTGGCCTAGGGCTGATAAACGAGCCTTAGTGCAGGCTATGATAGCCTTGGAAGCAGGAACATCCCCCCAATGTTGGCTCAACATGCTGAGTCAGTAATCAATGACGGGTAAGACACTCATGTGCGCATACCAACCTAAGACAGGATAGCAAAAGTGAGTTTGTCACTCCCATGACAGGTAAAGATGTGGCAAGGATGGGGGCGACCTAAGACAGATGCTGATTCCTGACCTACCAATAAAACAGAAAGGGGAGATTCAGGAAGCGGGTGCGGTTGCATGGGCATAGATGGCGCTCTGGCCCATTGCCAGGCCCTGTGAACCAAACATGTTTACTGCCTTGCCCGAACATGTGCAGTGAAACTGCATGCATAAAGCTGCCGCCAAGTTTTACTACTCCTCATGATCCAGATTTATCAGTCTATCTGTGACCAATCTGAGCTCAAACCTGGAGGGTGTGTGATTCTGCTTGGATGAGGTGGTATGGAGTGAGATAAGGTCAGCTGCTGCTACTATAGGAGAATAGCCCTTGCTTGAAGTAGAAGTAGAAGAAAAAGAAGAAGCTGCTGCGTGAACCTGACTTGACGACCATGTCGTTCTTGTCTCGGCGGGTCAAAGACTGTGGCAATGGTTGTACCAGCTTGCAATTCCACCTGCAAAGGAGGAGCGTTCCTCTCTCCACTTCCTAGCTAGCATCTGCTGTCATCTGAGCTTTTGATCGTAATCATTCTGACAGATGCAAGGTGGAATCTCAGGGTTGTTTTGATTTGCATTTCCCTGATGACTAAGGATGTTGATCATTTCTTTAGGTACCTCTCAGCCACTTGGTATTCCTCAGTTGAGAATTCTTTCTTTACCACTGTATCCTATTTTTGATAGGGTTATTTGGTTCTCTGGTGTCTAACTTCTTGAGTTCTTTGTATATATTGGATATCACCCCTCTATCAGATATAGGGTTGGTAAAGATCTTTTCCCAATCTGTTGGTAGACATTTTGTCTTATTGATAGTTTCCTTTGCCTTATAGAAGCTTTGCAATTTTATGAGCTCCCATTTGTCAATTCTTGATCTTAGAGCATAAGCCATTGGTGTTCTCTTCAGGAAATTTTCCCATTTATCAAAGTATTCAAGGCTCCTCCTCACTTTGTTTTCTATTAGTTTCAGCATATCTGGTTTTATGAGAACATCCTTGATCCATTTGAACTTGAGCTTTGTACAAGGAGATAAGAATGTATTGATTTGAATTCTACATGCAGACCACCAGTTGAACCAGTACCATTTGTTGAAAATGCTGTCTTTTTTCCACTGGATTGTTTTAGCTCCTTTGTCAAAGATCAAGTAACCACAGGTGTGTGGGTTCATTTCTGGATCTTCAGTTCTATTCCATTGATCTACCTGCCTGTCACTGTACCAATACCATTCAGTTTTCATCATGATTGCTCTGTAGTAGAGCTAGAGGTCAGGGTGGTCAATCCCCCAAAATATCTTTTATTGTTGAGAATAGTTTTTGCTATCCTGTTTTGTTGTTGTTGTTGTTGTTTGTTTTGTTTTGTTTTGTTGTTATTCCAAGTGAATCTGGAAATTGCTCTTTCTATGTTTAAGAAAAATTGATTTGGAATGTTGATGGGGATTGCATTGAATTTGTAGATTGCTTTTGGCAAAACGGCCAATATTCTATATTAATCTTGTCCATTCATGAGCATGGGAGACCTTTCCATCTTCTAAGGTCTTCTTGGATTTCTTTCTTCAGAGAATTGAAATTCTTGTCATACTTATCTTTCACTTGTTCAGTTACACTCACACCAAGATATCCTATATTATTCATGAGTATTGTTAAATGTGTCACTTCCTTAATTTCTTTCTCGCATTGTTTATCCTTTGAATATAGGGAGGTCGCTGACTTGTTAGAGCTACTTTATATCCAGCTACTTTGCTGAAGTTGTTTATCAGGTTTATGAGTTCTCTGGTGGAATTTTTTGGGTTACTTAAGTGTCATATCATCTTCAAATAATGATATTTTGATTTCTTCCATTTCAATATGTATTCCTCTGAACTCTTTTTCTTGGCTAATTGCTCTTGTTGGGACTTTGAGTACCATATTGAACAGGTAGTTAGAGAGTAGACAGCATTGTCTAGTCTCTGATTTTTAGAGGGATTACTTCAAATTTCTCTCCATTTAGTTTGATGTTGTCTACTGTTTTGTTGTAAATTGCTTTTACTATGTGTAGGCATGGGACTTGAATTTCTGATTATATTTCCAAGTCTTTTATCATGAAGTAGTGTTGGATTTTGTCAAATGCTTTCTCAAAACCTAATGAAATGATCATGTTATTTTTTGTTGTTGTTGTTGTTTTTTGAGTTAGCAGATTACATTGATGGATTTTCATATATTAAACCATCCCTGTATCCCTGGCATGAAGCCTACTTTATCATGATGGGTCATTGTTTTGATGTATTTTTGGACTGGGGTTATGAGAATTTTGTTGAGTAATTTTGAATTGTATTTCATAAAGGAAATTGACCTGAAGTTCTCTTTCCTTGTTGAGTCTGTTGAGTCTTTGTGTTGTTTATTTATCAGAGTAATTATGGCTTCATAGAACAAATAGGGTAGAGTTTCATCTGTTTCTATTTTGTGGAATAATTTGAAGAGAATTGATATTAGGTCTTTTTTGAATGTCTGATTGGACTCTGCACCAAACCAACCTGGTCCTGGCTTTTTTTTTTTTTTTTTGGGGGGGGGGGGTTGGTAGACTATTAATGAGTGCCTCTATTTCTTTAGGGTTTATAGGACTGTTTAGATCATTTATCTGATCCTTATTTATCTTTGGTACCTGGTATCTTTTGAGAAAATTGTCCATTTCATTAGATTTTTCAGATTTTTTGAGTATAGGATTTTGCAGTGGGATCTGATGTTTTTTGGGATTTCGTCAGTTTCTCTCGTTATGTCTCCCTTTTCATTTCTTCCTTCTCATTTCGATTTTGTTGATTGGGATACTGTCTCTGTGCCCTCTAGTTAGTTTGGCTAAGGGTTTATGTATCTTGTTGATTTTCTCAAAAACAAGCTCCTGGTTTTGTTGAGTCTTTGTATAGTTCTATCTGTTTCTACTTGGTTGATTTCAGTCATGAGTTTGATTATATCCTGCCTTCCTCTCCTCTTGGGTTGATTTCCTTCTTTTTGTTATAGAGATTTCAGTTGAGCTTTCAAGCTGCTAGTATATGATCTCTCCAGTTTCTTTATGGAGGAACTCAAAGATAATAGTTTTCCTTTTAGCAATGATTTCATTATGTATTATATGTTTGGGTATGTTGTGGTTTCATTTATATTAATTTTGAAAAAGTCTTTAATTTCTTTCTGTATTTCTTACTTGACCAAGTTATGGAGAAGTGCTGTGGGTCATCCAGTGGCTCGCAAGAAACAGGTAGGGCCGGGGAGGCAGACTCGAGCTGGAAGAGAGAGAACTAGATGGATGAGAGAAAGAATGGAGCTAAGTCAAGTTTCCTGATCAACGCTCAAATGTTTAATGATGATCTGCACTTTATAAAGAGGGAAGCCCATCAGCAGTCATGCCAAGTTTCTTGTGAAGTAGTCAAAACAGCCTTTTAGCAGGAACTCACAAAATTCACAGTTTGGTGTTAATTCTGGAAAACCTTGGTGAAAAGGTAAGGCCTCAGGCATGTAGCAGGTATTGGCACATCAAAGGAGAGGGATGAGAAGCAGCACAGCAGGTGGCTCCGCCTCGGTGGTGGATGGTCTGAACAACCCTGGCTAGGCTGGAAGGAGATTACAGAGAATGGCATTGTTCACCTTCAGTGTATATGTGGGATTTCTATTATTTTTCTTGTTATTAAAAACCTGCCTTAATCCATGATGATCTGATAGAATGCATGGGATTATTTCAGTCTTCTTGTATCTGTTGAGGCCCATTTTGTGACCAATTATATGATCATTTTTGGAGAAGGAAACATGAGGTGCTGAGAAGAAGGTATATTCTTTTGTTTCAGGTTGAAATATTCTATAGACATCTGTTAATTCCATTTGGTTCATTACTTCTATTAACTTCATTGTGTCTCTGTTTAGTTTCTGTTTCCATGATGTATCCATTTATGAAGTGGGGTTTTGAAGTCTCCCACTATTATTGTCTGAAGCACAGTGTGTGCCTTGAGCTTTACCAGATTTTCTTTTATGAATATGGGTGCCTTTGCATT
Source organism: Mus musculus (assembly GCF_000001635.26). Lineage (NCBI taxonomy): Eukaryota > Metazoa > Chordata > Mammalia > Rodentia > Muridae > Mus > Mus musculus. Next base: position 87,227,429 of record NC_000079.6, on the reverse strand, counting down.
TGGAACATAGATGTTCAGAATTGAGAGTTCATCTTGGTAGATTTTACATTTGATGTATATGAAGTGTCGTTCCTTATCTTTTTCTTTGATAAATTTAGGTGGAAAATCAGTTTGACTCAATATTAGAATGGCTATTCCAGCCTGTTTCTTGTGACCATTTTCTTGAAAAATTGTTTTCCAGCCTTTTATCTGAGGTAGTGTCTGTCTTTGTCAATAAGGTTGGTGTCCTGTATGCAGCAAAATGTTCAGTCCTTTTACATATCCAGTCTGCTAGTCTAAGTCTTTTTTATTGGGAAATTCAGCCCATTGATATTAAGAGATATTAAGTAAAAGTGATTGTTGCTTCCTGTTATTTTCATTGTTAGATGTAGAATTATGTTTATGTGTCTATCTTCTTTTTGGTTTATTAAAAGAAGATTATTTTCTTGCTATTTCTAGAGAGTAGGTCCCTCCTTGTATTAGAGTTTTCCATTTATCATCTTGAAGTGCTGAATTTGTGGAAAGACGGTTTGTAAATTTGTTTTTGTCTTGTAATACATTGGTTTCTCCATCTATGGTAATTGAGAGTTTTACTGGGTATAGTAGCCTGGGCTGGCATTTGTTTTTCTTAGGGTATGTATGATGTCTGCCCAGGATTTTCTGGCTTTCATAGTCTCTGGCTGGAAGTCTGGTGTAATTCTGATAGGTCTGGCTTTATATGTTAATTGACATTTTTCCCTTACTGCTATGAATATTCTTTCTTTGTTTTGTGCATTTGGAGTTTTGATTATTATGTAAAGGGAGGAATTTCTTTTCTGTTTCAATCTATTTGAAGTTCTGTAGGCTTCTTGTATGTTCATAGGCATCTCTTTCTTTAAGTTAGGGAAATTTTCTTCCATAATTTTGTTGAAAATATAATTAGCCCTTTAAGTTAGGTATCTTCACTCTCTTCTATACCTAATATCATTAGATTTGGTCTTCTCATTGTGTCCAGGATTCCCTGGATGTTTTGCATTTTCTTTGACTATTGTGTCAATGTTTTCTATGGTATCCTCTCCGCCTGAGATTCTCTCTTCTTTCTCTTTTATTCTGTTGGTGATGTTTGCATTTATGGCTCCTGTATTAGGGTACCCAGGACTTGCTGTTGTGGTAGAACTGTGTTGTGATGATACATGTAGCCTTGGTTAACATTGGTAAGGTTCTTAACACTTGTCTTTCAATACCTGGTTATCTCTGGTGTTAGTTAATCTTGCTGTCTCTGGTTTGAACGTGTCCCTGTTGTGGGCCTGTAAGCCTGTGTCAGCAACAAATCAATCAATCAATCAATCAATCAATCAATTAATTAATTTTTAAAAAGCCTGTGTCAGCACTCCTGGAAGAAGAGCTCTTCCCTGATAGGACCTATGCATAAAGGGCTGAAGAATAGCCCCAAATCCTGTGCTCAGAAGGAGGCAGGAAGTTCCTTATTCCTGCTGCTCCACTGCTTCTGAGGCCTGTGCACTTTTGGCTGATCCCACCTTCCACAGTCACTAGAGACAAAATGATCCTTTTATACTTAGCTCCACCAAGCTGTTTTTACTCTTTGTTGAGGTTTTTAGAAAATATCCTTAAAAACAAACAAACAAACAAAAAACTGCAACTTGAAAGTTCTTGGAGTGTCTGGACTTTTGTATCTCTATAAACCAAATGCTACAGCCCTTCATTCATGTTATTTAAAATAATATATATATAAATGACTTCTATCCTGATGATTGACTACATGAATTATACCTCTTTTTTTACTTATCAAGAAAATTAATTTATGAGTGAAATATTTTTATTAAATTGTTTCAAGTTTACCATTTACAAAGATACACACACACATCACATCCACCAATTATGGATAAAACAGAAGCACATATAACTACATAAGATATACAGAGGATATCATGCATCTCTTGAAATTACAAAATTAATTTGCAGCATGTAGATATAGAATTTTAAATTCATTTTTAAAACTTTTATTATTTTATTTCCAATTTTATTTATACATATATGAATGAGTGCAAATATAAATATGTTTTTGACAAGGTATGTTTGTTTACCAAGTATGTGTGTGGAAATCAAAGACTAACATAGATGAATATATTATCTTCTTCTACCATTCTGGGTGCAAGAATCATACTCATAATATTTGGCAGCATGTACCTTATCTCCCTGAGCTACCCACACAGAATTGCTAAGTTAAAATCTTAATTCAGTCATCCATGTAAGGCTATTGACTTCACAAGTGTTGATAGGTGTGAGGAATTGGGCTATGCACAGACAGGCTGGTCTCCAGTTGAGCTGAGGTCTGAACCCCAGAAATGATGATAATTCACCTACATGACATGGTAGGCATTCCCTCATACTCCTGGAACTCTGGTTCCTGCCTAAGTTACTGCCCCCCACAGCCACCACAGGAGAGGCATGGCTAGAAGTCACATAGGCAATGGCCCAAACTTCTACCCTTCAGGCTAAACTCCTCCCCAGTTACCTAAAAAAAACAGTAAAGACCATAAACAGGCTGTTCAGCCCCACCTCACTCTCTTACTTGTCTCTCTTACTTCTCACTCCTCGTTCTTTCCCTCTCTCCTCTCTTTGTCTCCCCTCTTCTCTCATTCCTCTCTCTTTGTCTTCTTCTCTTCTTTCTCCTTCTTACTCTCTTTCTCTTTTGCCTCTCTCTCTCTCTCTCTCTCTCTCTCTCTCTCTCTCTCTCTCTCTTCTACTTTCTCTCTTTTCCCCGCCTCTCTATAATAAATCTCTAAAACCATAAACAGTCTCTGCTCGTCAAGGCTGTGCTCACTCTCGCTGGTGTTGGGAACCTCTTTCCTCATCCCTCTCTCTCATAACTACTGGTGGCTTTAGCAAAGTAGCACTGGAACTTCCCAGGCTTTAGCAAACCAGCCTGGGGCTTCCAGGTAGGGCTGCACTTTGTCACCCCCAGAAGAGTGGGTCAGAGGCTTAGATGCCCACCTGAGGATGAGTGGAAGGTAGATAGCAGCCGTGCCACTCCTGACTGACCAGAGCATAGGTGGACCTCTGGCATGGTGTGGGTCTTCCCCTTCTCCGTCTTCTCCAGGGCCCCCCTTTTTAGTGCCTAACAGATAGGAATTTGCAACGATTGAAAGACTAGTTACCCTCTGAGCCCCATTTTTAATGGGGTTATTTGATTTTCTGGAGTACAACTTCTTGAGTTCTTTATATATATTGGATATTAGTCCCCTATCCGATTTGGGATAGAATTCTCACCTGAGAAATACCGAATGGCTGAGAAGCACCTGAAAATATGTTCAACATCCTTAATCATCAGGGAAATGCAAATCAAACAACCCTGAGATTCCACTTCACTCCAGTCAGAATGGCTAAGATCAAAAATTCAGGTGACAGCAGATACTGGTGAGGATGTGGAGAAAGAGGAACACTCCTCCACTGTTGGTGGGATTGCAACCTTGTACAACTACTATGGAAATCAGTCTAGCGGTTCCTCTGAAAATTGGACATTGTACTACCGGAAGATCCCACAATACCTCTCCTGGGCATATATCCAGAAGATGTCCTAACCAGTAAGAAGGACACATGCTCCACTATGTTCATAGCAGCCTTATTTATAATAGCCAGAAGCTGGAAAGAACCCAGATGCCCCTCACTAGAGGAATGGATACAGAAAATGTGGTACATTTACACAATGGAGTACTACTCAGCTATTAAAAAAATGAATTTATGAAATTCCTAGGCAAATGGATGGACCTGGAGGGCATCATCCTGAGTGTGGTAACCCAATCACAAAGGAACTCGCACAATATGTACTCACTGATAAGTGGATACTAGCCCAGAAACTTAGGATACCCAAGATATAAGATACAATTTGCTAAACGCATGAAATTCAAGAAGAACGAAGACCAAAGTGTGGACACTTTGCTCCTTCTTAGAAATGGGAACAAAACACCCATGGAAGGAGTTACAGAGACAAAATTTGGATCTGTGATGAAAGGATGGACCATCTAGTGATTGCCATATGCAGGGATCCATCCCATAATCAGCTTCCAAAAGCTGACACCATTGCATACACTAGCAAGATTTTGCTGAAAGGACCCATATATAGCTGTCTCTTGTGAGACTATGCGGAGGCCTAGCAAACAGAGAAGTGGATGATCACAGTCAGCTATTGGATGTGTCACATGGCCCCCAATGGAGGAGCTAGAGAAAGTACCCAAGGAGCTAAAGGGAACTGCAACCCTATAGGTGGAACAACAATATGAACTAAACAGTACCCCGGAGCTCTTATCTCTAGCTGCATATGTATCAAAAGATGGCCTAGTCGGCCATCACTGGAAAGAGAGGCCCATTGGACTTGCAAACTTTATATGCCCCAGTACAGGGGAACCCCAGGGCCAAAAATGGGGAGTGGGTGGGTAGCGGATTGGGGGGGGGGGGTAGGTATGGGGGACTTTTGGGATAGCATTGAAAATGTAAACGAGGAAAATACCTAATAATAATAATAATAATAAAGAAAGACTAGTTACCAATTGAAGATTTGTTTAATTGTGTCAACTAGTTACCAATTGAAGATTTGTTTAATTGTGTCAGATCAAAAATTGGCTGAAATCCATATATGATCTATGGAATACCTATGAATTTGGTATCTAGGCTTCTTTCCTTTGATATTTAAAACTATAAAATAGTGAAGAAGCTAGAGTGACTGGCTAAGTTGTACCCATCTGGTGAAGAAATGCAAGAATCTAGTTGCTACTTTATATGTTGGGAAAAGTTATGCTTTCCAATAATGACATGAAAGAGCCACTGCAGAACCATGCTTCTGTACCTTTCGAACTAGCTGTTCTTTCTGTTGATTTCCCAAACTCCCCACTTTTCTAAATGTAAAAATAAAGAGAAAGGAAAATCAGGGGTTGAATTCATATTAGAAATTATCACATATAATACATATTAAAATATCTGACATACACAAACAAATACCTTTCAGTTGATTGACTTATACTTTTTGTTATAAATATTATTAAATATATACTTCTTAAGATTCAGGAATTTAGTGATCTTATAATTAAGAGCACTTGAGTTTCATGAAAAAAATATAGTAAAATCATATTATAGAAGTTGATATGTTTATGAGAATTAAATTCAAGAATGATTAAAGTCAGTGCAAGAATAAAATTGAAATAATATTTTCATTTCAAAAATATTAATGTGTCATGATCCATGAAAAGACAATGACCATGCAATCCAAGTTTTGATTATAATGTAATCTGTTAAGAAGTAGGTAGAGGAGCACACTTCTCCAGGCAAAAAGGAGAGGAGAGAGGGAGAATGTGATTTGTGTTGTACAGGAGTAATCAGGAAACAGGATATCATTTGAAATGTAAACAAATAAAATGATTAATTAAAAAAAGAAAAAGAAAATGAAAAGAATACAGCTCAAATTCTATGAAAGTGTGTTTTCTCAGTTATGTTCCAGAGGATTGATTTACTATTGAGAAAACAATCGATTTTTGTTAATGAAATCCGTATAGGACTACTTAAAACATACTTTTACTTTCAAGTTATTTTACACAATAAATGTAGAATATTTTCTGTCCCTCAACTCCTCTTACTTCTTGTTCCTCATCTAAATGCCCACCTAACTATATGTTGTTTGTTTTCAAAAACAAAATCAAACACAAAATTAAAACTCAAAACAGAACCAAAAGAACAATAAATTTAAAAAAAAGAAAAAGAAAAACAAAACAAAATAAAACAACAACAACAAAAATAAAACCCTAAAGATTCAGAACTACAGCAGCAAGGTAAAAGCTCATAAAAGCTATGTACCTAGAGCACAATGCACACAGCATAAAGGCAGCTAAAATATTTGCAAAGTTCACATTTTGTTTTGTTTTGCTTTGTTTTGTTTTGTTTTGTTTTATCTTTTATTTATTTATTTACCCTCAAAATTTTATTCCACCCTCCAACTGTTCTACATCCCATACCTGCTCCCTGACCTCCTGTCTCTAGAAGGATGTCCCAATTACAATCATCCCCCGCCCACCCAATCAGACCTCTAAACTCCCTGGGGCCTCCAGTCTCTTGAGAATTAGGAAATTAGGAAAACAGCTCCATTTTCTATAGCCACAAATAATATAAAATATCTTGAGGTAATGCTAACCAAACCAGTAAAAGACCTGTATTAAAACAACTTCAAGTCTCTCTAGAAAGAAATCAAAGAACATCTTAAAAAATACAGAGATCTTCCATCCTCATGAATTTAAATTATTAATATAGTAAAACTGGGCCATCTAACAAAGGCAATCTACAGATCCAATGCATTTCCCATCAAAATCCAAACACAATTCTTCAAAGACATGGGAAGAACAATTTTCAAGTTTATACTGAAATGCAAAAACCTAGAATAAGGGAAACAATTCTTAATTTTTTTTTTTTTTTGGTTCTTTTTTGAAACAGGGTTTCTCTGTGTAGCCCTGGCTGTCCTGGAACTCACTCTGTAGACCAGGACTCAAACTTAGAAATCGACGTGTCTCTGCTTCCCAAGTGCTGCAATTAATGGCATGCTCCACCAATGCTTGGCCAAAAAAACCCAGAGGGTCTTGTGCTAGCAGCAACAGGGTCAAAGGAAAAAGGCAGGCCCTAGCACACCCTGAATCTTGGTATCACTGAGACCAGTCAAACCAAAACAAACCAAAACAAGACAAAACAAAACAAAAACCTAAAGACTCAGAACGACAGCAGCAAGGTAAAAGCTCACAAAAGCACTTGGAGAGCACTTGGGCAGCAGAGCAACAGATCATCTTGGACAGGGTCCCTTCAGGCCTTCATCATCAGCCAGGAGACAGAGCTGAGGTTCAGACCCCCGGACACTTTCCCTGCCAGAGGAGATTCAGCCTTCAGGGAAGGCTCTGGCCCCAGGAATCAGGAGGTGGATCTGAGCTCCAGACTTCTGAGGACCTTCCCTGCAAGAGGAGAGCTTGCCTGCAGAGAGTGTTCTGACAATTGGGAATCAGGAGAGAGTTGACTCCCTGGACTGCTGACCGAGGCGATAGAATCACGAGAGGAACAAGCTCCAGCCAGAGACAGCTAGAACATCTAACACCAGAGATTACCAGATGATGAAAGGCAAATGAACGAAGCTTACTAACAGAAACCAGGACCACTGGGCATCATCAGAACCCAGTAAGCCCACCACAGCGAATCCTAGATAACCCAACACACCCGAAAAGCAAGATTTGGATATAAATCATATCTCATGATGCTGGTAGAGGACTTTAAGAAGGAAATTAATAACTCACTTAAAGAAATACAGGAGAACACTGCTAAACAGGTAGAAGTCCTTTAAAAGGAAGCACAAAAATTCCTCAAGGAATAACAGAAAAACAATGCTAAATAGGTAGAAGGTCTTAAAGAGGAAACACAAAAATTCCTTAAAGAATTACAGGAAAACACAGACAAAAAGGTAAGGGAATTGAGCAAAACCATCCATGGTCTAAAAATGGAAGTAGAAACTATAAAGAAAGCTGAAAGGGAGACAACTACGGAGATAAAAACCCTATGAAAGAAATCAGGAAACATAGATGTGACCATCAGCAACAGAAAACAAGAGATGGACAAGAGAATCTCAGGTGCAGAAGATTTCATAGAGAACATGGACACAACAATCAAAGAAAATGCAAAATGCAAAAAGACCCTATCCCAAAACATCCAGGAAATTCAAGACACAATGAGAAGACCAAAAATACAGATAATAGGTATAGATGAGAATGAAGATTTTCAACTTAAAGGGCCAGTAAAGATGCCCATGAACATACGAGAAGCCTACAGAAGTCCAAATAGACTGGACTAGAAAATAAATTCCTAGACATAATAATCAGAACAACAAACGCACTAAATAAAGATAGAATATTAAAAGCAGTAAGGGAAAAACATCAAGAAACATATAAAGGCAGACCTATCAGAATTACACCAGGATTCTCACCAGAAAATATGAAAGCCAGAAGATCCTGGACAGATGTTACACAGACCATAAAAGTAAACAAATGCCAGCCCAGGCTACAATACCCAGCAAAACTCCCAATTAACATAGATCAAGAAAAAAAATATTCCATGACAAAACCGAATTCACACAATACCTTTCCACAAATCTAGATCTTCAGAGAATAATGATTGGAAAACACCAACACAAGGATGGAAATTATGCCCTAGAAAAAGCAAGAAAGTAATCCTTCAACAAACCTAAAAGAAGACAGCAACAGGAAAAGAATCCCAACTCTAATAACCAAAACAACAGGAAGCAACAGTTACTTTTAATTAAAATCTCTTAATAACAATGGACTAAATTTCCCAATAAAAAGACATAGACTAACAGACTGGCTACATAAACAGGACCCAACTTTTTGCTTCTTATAGAAAACCAACCTCAGGAAAAAAGACAGACACTACTTCAGGGTAAAAGGCTGGAAAACAATTTTCCAAGCAAATTGTCCTAAGAAACAAGCTGGAGTAGCCATTCTAATATCAAATAAAATCTACTTCCAACCCAAAGTTATCAAAAAGACAAGGGGGGAACTTCATGTTTATCAAAGATAAAATCTTCCAAGATGAACTCTCAATTCTTAATATCTATGCTTCAAATGCAAGGGCATTCACTTTCATTTAAAAAAACTATAATAAAATTCAAAGCACATATTGCACCTCACACAATAATAGTGGGAGACTTCAACACTCCAGTCTCATCAATGGACAGATCCTGGAAACAGAAACTTAACAGAGACACATTGAAAGTAACAGAAATAATGAAAGAAATGGATTTAACAGCTATCTACAGAACATTTTATCCTAAAACAAAAGGATATAACGTCTTCTCAGCACCTCATGGCACCTCCCCAAAATGGACCATATAATTGCTCAAAAAACAGGCTTCAGCAGATACAAAAATAATGAAATTATCCCATGCATTCTATCAGATCACCATGGACTAAGGTTGATCTTCAATAACAACATAAATAATAGAAAGCCAACATTCACATGGAAGCTGAAGAACACTGTACTCAATGATACCTTGGTCAAGGAAGAAATAAAGAGATTAAAGACTTTTTAGGGTTTAATGAAAATGAAGCCACAACATATGCAAATTTATGGGACACAATGAAAACATTCCTAAGAGGAAAACTCATAGTAAGTAACTACAAAAAGAAAGTACAGAGACCATACACTAGCAGCTTGACAGCACACCTAAAAGCTCTAGAACAAAAGGAAGCAAATTCACCCAAGAGGAGTATATAGCAGGAAATAATCAAATGCAGGACTGAAATTAACCAAGTGTAAACAAAAAGAAATATTCAAAGAATCAACCAAACCAGGAGCTGGTTCTTTGAGAAAACCAACAATATGGATCAATCCTTAGCCTGACATACTAGAGGGCACAAGAACAGTATCCTAATTAACAAAATCAGAAATGAAAAGGGAGACATAATAACAGAAACCGAGGAAATCCAAAATACCATTATATCCTACTACAAAAGGCTATACTCAAAAAAACTGGAATACCTGGATGAAATGGACAATTTTCTAGACAGATACCAGGCACCAAAGTTAAAATAGGGTCAGATTAATGACCTAAACAGTCTCATATCCCCTAAAAATAGAAGCAGTTATTAATAGTCTCCCAACTGAAAAAAAAAAAAAAAAAAGCCCAGAACCAGATGAGTTTAGTGCAGAAATCTATCAGACTTTCAAAGAATACCTAATTCCAGTTCTCCTTAAACTATTTCACAAAATATAAACACAAGGTACTCTATACAATTCATTCTATGAAGCCACAATTACTCTGATACCTAAACCACATAAAAACCCAACAAAGATAGAGAACATCATACCAATTTCCCTTTTGAATATTGATGCAAAAATACTCAATAAAATTCTCACTAACTGAATCCAAGAACACATCAAATCAATCATCCATCATGATCAAGTAGGCTTCATTCAAGGGATGTAGGGATAGCTTAATATATGGAAATCCATCAAGGTAATCCTCTATATAAACAAACTCAAAGACAAAAACCACATGATGGAAACGCATTTGACAAAATTCAACACCCATTCATAATAAAAGTCTTGGAAAGATCTGAAATTCAAAGTTCATACCTAAACATAATAAAAGCAATCTACAGCAAACCTGTAGTGAACATCAAATAAATGGAAAAAAGCAGGAAGCAATCCCACTAAAATCAGGGACAAGCCAAGGTTGCCTACTTTCTCCCTACCTATTCAATATAATACTCAAAGTCATAGCCAGAGCAATTAAACAAAAGGAGACCAAGGGGATACAAATTGGAATGGAAGAAGTCAAAATATCAGTATTTGCATATGATAAAATAGTACATATAAGTGATCCTAAAAATTTCGCCAGAGAACTCCTAAGCCTGATAAACAGCTTCAGTGAAGTAGCTGGATATAAAATTAACTCAAATAAATCAAGGGCCTTTCTCTACACAAAGGAAAAACCTGCTGAGAAAGAAATTAGGGAAACAACACCCTTCACAATAGTCACAAATATTATATAATACCTTGGTGTGACTCTAACTAAGGAAGTGATAGATCTGTATGATAAGACCTTCAAGTCTCTTAAGAAAGAAATCAAAGAAGATCTCAGAAGATGGAAAGACCTTCCATGTTCATGGATTGGCAGGATCGATATAGAAAATGGCTATCTTGTGGAAAGCAATCTACAGATTCAATGCAATCCCCATCAGAATTCCAACTCATTTTTTAAAATTAAATAGAGAGGGCAATTTGCAAATTAATCTGGAAAAAAAAGAAGCTAGGATAGGAAAAACTCTTCTTAATGATAAAAGAACCTCTGGTGGAATCATCATGCCTGACCTAAAGCTGTACTACAGAGCAATTGTGATAAAAGCTGCATGGTACTGGTACATCATCAGACAGGTAGATCAATGGACTAGAATTGAAAACCCAGAAATGGACCCACACACCTATGGACACTTGATCTTTGACAAGGGACCTAAAACCATCCAGTGGAAAAAAGACAGCATTTTCAACAAATGGTGCTGGCAAAACTGGTGGTTATCATGTAGCAGAATTCAAATTGATCCATTTTATCTCCTTGTACTAAGCTCAAATCTCTGTGGATCAGGGAATTCCACATAAAACCACAGATACTGAAACTTATAGAGGAGAAAATGGGGGAAAGCCTTAAAGATATGGGCATAAGGGAAAAATTCCTGAACAGAACAGCAATGTCTTCTGCTGTAAGATCGAGAATTGACAAATGGACCTCATAAAATTGCAAAGCTTCTGTTAGGCAAAATAGACTGTCAATAAGACAGAAAGACCACCAACAGATTGGGAAAGTATCTTTACCAATCCTAAATCAGATAGGAGACTAATAGCCAATATATGTAAAGAACTCAAGAAGATAGACTCCAGAAAATCAGATAACCCTTTTAAAACATCGGGTAGAGGGCCAAACAAAGAATTCTCAACTGAGGAATACCAAAGGGCTGTGAAGCACCTGAAAAAAATGTTCAATATACTTAATCATCAGGGAAATGCAGGTCAAAACAACTCTGAGATGCCACCTCACTCCAATCAGAATATCTAAGATCAAAAATTCGGGTGACAGCAGATGCTGGCAAGGATGTGGAGAAAGAGGGACATTTTTCCAATGTTGGTGGGATTGCAAGCTGGTACATCCACTCTGGAAATCACTCTAGCTGTTCTTCAGAAATTGGACATAGTACTACCAGAAGATCCAGCATTTTTTTCTCTTGGGCATATACCCAGAAGATGTTCCAACTTGTAATAAGGACACATGCTCCACTATGTTCATAGCAGCCTTATTTATATTAGCCAGAGGCTGGAAAGTACCCAGATGTCTCTCAACAGAAGAATGGATACAGAAAATATGGTACATTTATACAACGGAGTAGTACTCAGCAATTAAAAACAAAGAATTCATGAAATTTTTAGGCAAATGGATGTATCTTGAGGATATCATCCTGAGTGAGGTATCCAATTACAAAAGAACTCACTTGATATGTACTGACTGATAAGTGGATATTAGCCCAGAAACTTAGAATATTCAAGATACAATTTGCAAAACACAAGAAAGTAAAAAAGAAGGAAGACCAAGGCATGGATACTTCATTTCTCATTGGAATAGGGAACAAAATACCCATGGAATGAGTTACAGAGACAAAATTTGGAGCTGAGACGAAAGGATGGACCAACCAGAGACTGCTCCACCCTGGGATCCATCCCATAATCAGCCACCAAACACAGACACTATTGCATATGCCAGCAAGATTTTGCTGAAAGGACTCTGATATAGCTGTCTCTGGTGAGGCTATGCCAGTGCCTGGCAAATACAGAAGTGGATGCTCATAGTCATCTAATGGATGGAACACAGGGCTCCCAATGGAGGAGTGAGAGAAAGTACCCAAGGAGTTGAAGGGGTCTGCAACCCTATAAGTGGACCAACAATATGAACTAACCAGTACCCCCAGAGTTCATGTCTCTAGCTGCATATGTAGCATAAGATGGCCTAGTTGGCTATCATTGGGAAGAGAGGCCACTTGGTCTTGCAAACTTTATATGCCCCAGAACAGGGGAATGTCAGGTCCATGAAGTGGGAGTGGGTGGTTAGAGGAGCAGGGCTGGGGGAGGGTATAGGAGACTTTCGGGATAGCATTTGAAATGTAAATGAAGAAAATATCTAATAAAAATTGGAAAAAATATTTTTCTTCTCCACAATTCTTATGATATCCTTTATTGTGACTCCCTATTTAATCCTCATACTCTTGTTCCTACCCTTTCTCTTTATAACTCTGCATTCTATTACTTCTTCCTTGGCAGAAACTCTACTCCATGTTGTTCTATTATTGTGTACCGAACTTCTGAGGTTATTCAGGTGTTGTATCAATATTCAAAGCTTAAAAACTAGCATCCAGAAATAAGCCAAAGCAGATGATATTTTTCTTCTTTGGCATACTGAACCATTTAATCTTTGTACAATAGAAAATTTCTTTGCTTCTCTAGACAGGAATTTTACTAGTTGCTCCATTAAGCTGAGCTTTAGGCAAACTTAACACAAATCTCAGGGGATCTGTTTAATCATGAAAATGTTCACTGTTGCTTTATCTTTAAGTTAACAGGTTTAGTTGCCCTCTATCCAGCTTTACCAAGCTGTAACCTGCTATTAAAATATGCAAGTTTATACTGAAGTGTCATATTATGATTTTAAGCACTATAAAATAATTGCTTCAATTAAATGAATTATTATATCTATCACCTCACATAATTACAATTTGTTTTTAGAAGCTTTAGTTCAAAGAAGATTCCAGCTATCACTGCAGCATTCTTTCTTTTTCTCATACAGTACATTAGATAAACAGGGACTATCCCTCTTACAGAGGAAGATTGTAAACTTTTACCACCAATTTCACATTTTTTTAATCCAAAATACATCATTTCCATGAATTTTACAGATTTTTGTGATAATACATACTTATGATACTATGTATGATTTGTCAGTCTGATTATTTTAATTTACCTAATGCTGTGCATTTTTATAATATGTTACTATATTTCTTATGGTTTCCTCCTCTTAGGAGAACTAATAATGATATTACATATATGCAGTTTTATTCAATTCTCCATCTAGATAAAAAGCTTAAGTGATTTGAATAGCTTAGAAAATATCATTAATGTTACAATGAATATGAAAGTACAAGTGTTTTTATTATGATGGAGGTTTTATGTACTTTGGAACACAACCAAAAGTGAAATCAATATATCTTACCAAGATATTAGTTTTTGAGAAACAATTTTTTATGATAGCCATTGAACTTTGAAATTCTACCACCAAATCAGCAGAAAAATTTTCATTCCCCACATCCTCAGCAACACTCATCATAAGAGCTCTTTAACACACATGGTGATATAGATTAATAATAACCCATTTTTAGAAAATGATATGCAAGTATCCAAAGTGCATTATACTTATACATTTCCTATACTTCACGTTTGTTGTCTTTCTCTACATAATTCCATTTATACAATAATTTTACAAACAGTTGTATGATTTTGTTGATATATAAAATGCATTAATCATAAATAAGAGAAAATATATAATATATCTATCATTTGTTTGCTAAATATGATTGTTGCTGATAGCATCTATTTTCATGCAGATGATATAATTCCATCATTTATCAGTGGAAAATTTATACTTACAAGAGCCCAGTGAGAAATGGACTCATAAATGAGCACAACATCTCAAAAATGAAGTATAAGTGTCTGATACAAACATTAAAATAACTTTAAACTTTTTAGTTATTACAGAAAATAATTAAGCTATTTTAAGATTCTAATATTACCGGGTACAACAATCATTTCATGGGTAAAAGCACTTATTAGCACCCACAAAGTAGCTAATATCAATCTCTAACTGCATTTCTTGAGAATATGACACTATTTTTTGAGTTTGGGGACAATAATCTTTTTTTTTTTAATTAGGCATTTTCTTCATTTACATTTCCAGTGTATACCAAAAGTCCCTCATACCCTCCCCCACCCACTCCCCTACCCACCCACTCCCACTTCTTGGCCCTGGCGTTCCCCTGTACTGAGGTATATAAAGTTTGCACGACCAATGGGCCTCTCTTTCCACTGATGGCTGACTAAGCCATCTTCTGATACATGTTGTTTTTGCATAAATGCTGGAAAATATTTGTAAGTAAATATATAAAGAAATATTTTTTTTAATTTTCAAATTCTATATCATGTCAATATAAAATTTAGACATACAGAAAGCATGCAAGAAATTCTGGTGTGACTGTGGATAAAAGGAATCTGTATATCATACTGATGGGAAAGAGATGTGATCAGCAAATGTGGGCCTCAATATGCATGTTTCTTAAAGTACTAAAAATAGAAGTAGTGTATGATCCAGCTACAACACTCATAGGTATTTATTCTAAGGACTCTAACACAACATACTATTGATATAGCTGTGCATCAGTGTTTACTGTTCCACAAATTCTGTGCATTCACAAGTTCTGTTGAGAGAAGTTGGGGAACCAATTGATGTTCCTAAGAATAGAAGATAGAACCGATAATAAAAATATGATACCTATCATTTTTTAGATCTTCCTTTTTTTCTTTTCTTTCACAGTAATGTAGTGATTGACTCCATTCATTTTTTTCCTCAAGTGGTTTCTGCTGCACTTCGGTCAATTTTGTCTTTAGAGCTACATAAACTAGAGAAATATAACAAGATGATTTGTTAAATAAGATTATCTCAGAACAATATATACTATTTGAACCAACAATGTACTTTATAATTTATTATGAATTATTATTTAAATGCTAAATTATTCCTTAGCATATGAAATAAAACAGAAAAATTACATGGTTTTCACTACGACTATCCATATTACAAATAAAAACATTATCTTAGAATATGTCTATTTAGACTTGGTTATGAAACTCAGGTGTCTGAAGATGAAAGAAAATGATCAGGATATAAAAAGAATAATACTGAAAATGAAGAAAGTTCAAAAATAACTTTCTCTTATAAATTTTTACTTAAGAATATTTGGGATCTTCTTCTTAGTACATCTCAAATCATAGATTTATAAGCAACAGGCATGCCTTGATTAGCTGGAGAATACTAAGAAAAATGTTAACAATATTTGCTCCTAACACTTTCTACAAAATAAATTTTTTATAAGTGCAAAGAAGTTGGCCTTTGTATGAGATAGATGGGATCAACAAATATAAGTTGTTAGGGGTCATTTTGGTCACAGCTGCAGCTTACTCAAGTCATCATATATGCTTACGTCTTGAAAATACTTTGCAGCCTGATCTTGTGTATTTCTTTCCAAACAATTCTTAAAGTCTTTATGATTATAAACTTTGGTTTCCCATCTGTAATCTATCAATATTTATATTTGTTGTCTACCAATATAATGTTACAATATAAAGACATGCAAGAAAGCATTTAAAGTAAATTTGCTTATTTTTTGATATTGCATATATTTTTTAGATTATCATCTATTTGTATCATTTCCCTTCCTTTCACTCTGTCTGAAACCTGTTAGACACTTCTTGCTGCTCTTCCAAAATCATAGTCTTTTTTTTTACTATTATTACATATAAACATATATATGTGTATGCACATAGATTCCAAATATAACTTGATAAATTTTATGATATTATCTGTATATGTTATCAGGTATTACTGTGTGTCTTTGGATAAATATTTTATACGATCTTCACTAAGGAAGAATATTTTTTCCTCTCTCAGCATCCCTTAGTTTTTGTGCAGAATTAAGGCCTCCTAAACTATTCCCCATCCTCTTTGGAATGTCTATTGTTTTAGATATGGCTCACCTCATGCTTAGAAAGTCATTCTGGTTAAACTTTTTTAATATAAATTAAGATACTACTAGAAGGCACAATATTATGGGTAAGTCTTTAATTCTCTGAATCTTATCTTTTGTAAGTCCTCTTCTACGATGTGCCCCGATTTTTATGATCAAGAGAATGTTGCTAATACATCTCATGGTTTGCTACTCCAAAATTCTACATTTTATTGGTTGTGGTTTTCTGCAATAGTCTCTATTCTTTGTAGAGAGAAGTTTTCTTGATGAAGGCTTAAGATGACAATTATCTTTAGGTATAAAGACTAATATTTTTAATGTAGCTAGACACAATAATCATTTGGTAAAGAGGTGGCTATTAGGGTTTTTGTTGTTGTTGTTTTGCTTATTTGTTTTTTTTTTTTTTCTGAAATTAGCTCATGAGTTGCAGAGCATTGCCATGATTTCCATTACTGTTCTTGATTTCCCGCTTACCTGATTTTAAGTCCAACTACAAAGGTACTAGTTACCACCAAATTAGATATCCCCTACTGCACATTTGGAGATGTGATGCCATGTTTTTCCTTATAGTTATTCAGAGGTGTCATATTTGGGTACATATGCTGGTTGCTGTCCTACTTTCATTCAGATACCTTGTCAAATTTAAAGCACAGTCTATGAGATAGAACTCATTCAACCCCTAATACTGCTTGTGACCAGAAACACAATAAGTCAAGATCCAAGACAACAAAATCTACTATTCTGACAAAAACAAAACAAAACAACCAAAACAAACAAACAAACAAACAAACAAAATCATAGTGAAAACATGACACCTAAAGACATTCTGCTAAGTCAAAGAACAGGGTCTTTCTCAACCATCATTTGTGTTGATTAGGACTGTAGTATTTTGAAATGAAGACAGAGATCCACATATGTACAAAGTACGGCAAATTGGAAACCTTGGAGTGCTACATTCTATATTTTATGTTTATATTTATGTTTATGTTTATATTAATTACCTCCCCTTAGTGCATAGGAATAAGAGTGAGAAGTATACAAACAAAAATGAATAGAAGGCACCAAGAAAAAATTGTTAAACACAGGAGAATGATGTATCTACAAACTCAAAAAGAATGTGGAGGCATTCACAGGGCCTACTAAAGTCTAAGCCAAATGAGCTTCCAACAATAGGAAGATAAGTGAACATAAGTCCCTATCTTAAACCCAGAAAATATCTCCAATTGTTAATCTCTTGCAAAGGAAAATCTTGTTTTCTTCAAGGGAGACTCACTGGGCATTCAAAACACTCATAAGGCCAGACTGCATGCACATCAATAGGCGGCCAACAAAATGAACGTGTTGCTACTTTTAGAATTTTTTAAAATTATGGGACTATTTCTCGTATGTTATAATTTCCAAACTTCTTTTTATAGGTTTTCTGTATGTGTGGATATCTGTGGATGTGTGTGTGTGCTTACATGGTCTTCCTTACGCCTTTAATCTTTGTTTCATCCTATTCAGTTTTTTGTTTTGTTTTGGTTTCAGTTTATATTTTATATTATTTTACTATTTTTTTCTTTCTTTACTTTAAGATAATTTTTTTTCTTTCTGTTGTTGTTGTTGTTGCTGTTGTTGTTGTAATGAACCTGTCTGAAAACTGTTACATACATCTCACTGCTCTTTCAAATTCCTGGTCTCTTTTAATATCTTGTTTCTTGTTTTTGTCCCTCAGTTCTGAGTCCTAGATTCCAATGGTGTATTCAGACCTATCAGTAGAATGTGTGGGTCAATCAGGATTTTTTTCTTTTAATTTCTTGAGGTCCCACTAAGTTTTCAGACAGGAGTTTCAACATTTATATTCTAACCAGCAATATATGAGAGTCCAGTTGTCTCTTCATTCCTAACAATATTTGTTACTGTCCATATTATTTTAGTGTAGCCATATTGATCAATATAACCTAAATCTTTTAGTTTTTATTTATTTTTATTTAATAAGATAAAATACAGTAAGCTAAAACAAAAACATCACATTGAAGCATGATAAGAAAAATGAACAATAGAAAAATGTCCCTTAGATAAGGAGCTAAAATCAGATGAATACTATTCAACAAACCCTGAAGTCTCATGCAAATGCTAAACTGAACACTATAATACATACACAAAGGACATGGTACAGTACAATATAGGCCTTGTGCTTGCTGCTCCAATTTCTGTGAGTTGGCAAGAGCTTTGTTAACCTAATATACAGGAGCAGTTCTCAACCTGTGGGTTATGACATTTTGGGGAGTTGATATTCCTTTCAGAGAGGATATAATGACATAATTTTTTCTTCCTTCTTTAAGAAAGACTCAACCTCCCCTCTAGTCTACCACCCTCCTGAGGTACTGGAAAAGAAAGGGTATTAGAATACAGGGGAAACGGTTTAGAATTTTTTTTTTTGGTGGAAATTCTAGTCTTCATTTTTTTAAGTCTATTCTATGAGTAAACACCAAATATGAGTCAGCCACTGCAGTTCAGTCGACTCAGCAGGCACCACATATGAACCAGAAGCTCAGTCTTCTTGGCAGACAGCACACACTAACTACCAAGGAAGGTTCATCCAAGTGACTAGAGACTAAAGACGCAGCAAGATGCTGCAGAAACCTCAGGAGAAGTTGTTGGAGAGGTTCTCTCTATGATACCAATATAATCAAAGCTCAACAATGTAATGAAAATCAAACCAATACAACTGGACAGTGAAGACTAGCAAAGCAATGCAAGACAAACCAATGATCAAGCTCCCACTCTTTTTGGAGTCATATTTATATTTTTTCTAAGCATCATGCATCCCTGTATGTGTTTGATTTAGTAAAACATCCCTTTCCTTTTCTTTGCCTGTTTCTTTCTGTCTCTTTTTCTTATTTCTTTAGTGAAAATATTTTTATACAATACATTCTGATTTTTTAATATACACTTTTTAATTTCCTTTACTACCTCAATAAGTATTCCTAGTTTTGTATTTTCCAAGTTCTTTGTTTATAAATAGTCGTATTTCTCAAGTAATATGTATTTTTATAGATGATTTTATGGTTTCCATAAAACATCAGCCTTTTTTTCTCCAGGTATTAACTAATAGCTAATCACACTGTTTTTATTATGTGTGAAAATGGTGTATTCAAATATGTGTCTAAGGGTTTCATTTCACTATTATTTTATATGGACTGACATATGACTAACTTAATAAGGCATATTCATTTGTATTTTTAATAGCAGTTCTGGAGACAATTAACAATTAACATTCAGAAGTTCAATGAATTGTATAGATTTTGGGTCAGGGAATTATAGTGTGCAATGAGTTCATGATTTTGTAAAATAATAGTATCTACAAAATTAAAAATATACAGGTAAATAAGTTACTGTGTATTCAAATAGAGTAATTAAATCGAAAATGAGGATGCCAACTAACACCAGAAATATCTAATTTCTTTGAGAAAGTGTGACAACTACTGCTTCTGTTATTTGTAAAAATGTAAAAGGTCCATCAGCCTTTCAATGTAGACTCACATTCATAAGACACCAGGCAGGTTTCTGGCCATAATCTGAGCTTGACTTACATAATTACTATTCCTTATTCTGAGGGATATGTGGACCAGGAAATTTCTATTATCTCTAATGTTTCCCATATGCAGATGGCCATTTTTATACTTCCCAGTCTTCAGTCTTGTTAAAATAAATCCATATGCTCTCAGATCATTGTGTATATGCACACACATTTATGTAGGTATATGTGCATATACCATATGTATGCATGTATATGTATGATATGCCATTATTTTTGTTTTGACAAAATATATGACATATATCAACTTCAAAAAGGAAGAGATTCTTTTGGCTCCAAGTTTAAGGGCATATTCTGACACATGGGGATAATATATGGGAGGGGAGAACATTGTTCCAAGGTCCCCAAATATAAAACTCTCTCTCTCTCTCTGTATATATATACATATATATATATAATTTTTCTTCTCGTCTAGAGGATCCTAGGATAAAGATATTTTGGAAACAAAGAACAAAGAACTGGTGATGTTGTAGCTAAGCTTGTCCTTGAAGTTTTTGAGCCATTGGAAGTGGTATTTATAAATAAATCAGATAAAGAGAAAGAAATGAAGAAATCTTTCTTATTCTCTGCTTAACATGATGGGACGTTCAAGGAAACCTAGAAAAAGATAACAATGGAAATAAAGTGTCTGTACTTTTTACAGAAGTGGTGGATGTCTGATGAGCATAAGAATGTTAATGAGAATCAAATTATGATCATCCACGTGATATGATAGTAAAGAACGTGTCTCCAATTTTGTTCATGTTTTGAGGCCATGTGAAGAATAAATTTAAAAACAAAGATATAGGCTAAAAATTGTCTAATAGCTTAGAGCACTTGTTGCCATTGCATCCTTCATGACTCGGTCCTAGAAAATTGACTGAAACAACATAGAAGAAAGAAAGAAAGAAAGAAAGAAAGAAAGAAAGAAAGAAAGAAAGAAAAAAAGAAAGAAAGAAAGAAAGAAAGAAAGAAAGAAAGAAAGAAAGAAAGAAAGAAAGAAAGAAAGAAAGAACAACACACACACACACATACACACGGGGGGGGGGAGAGAGAGAGAGAGAGAGGGAGGGAGGGAGGGAGGGAGGGAGAGAGAGAGAGAGAGAGAGAGAGATCTGCTTTTACTGCCAAATTGGCAGCAAAAATGCAAGAGCCTGGAATGTATAGTACAAGTAGGAATAGTTAGGTTTAGCTAGTCCCATCAGGAGGTACATGTAGAAGATATCTTATATCATACTCATCTGTAGGAGTTAGCTGCGGTTTTTAGTTTTGTAAACAAATATTGTTTATAAATGCTAATACTTCGATGATAGCTTTCTGTAGGTCTGAGGCATTGGTGTTTTTCAGTATAAAACATTAACTTAAGATCTCCTCATTTATTACACCTTAGTCAAGGTTCCTTTTACTTTCCATATGTTTGTATTTCAATCACCCACATGTCAGTCTACAACTGCCTGTAACCTTCAGGCACCCACAGAGATAAACTAAAAATAATAATTATAAGAGTTTTGGTATTAGGTCTTCACTGAAGTTCTGATGTAACTCTGCAGTAAACCCATCTTGTCCTGGGCCTTACTTGGTTGGGAGACTATTAATGACTATTTCTATTTCTTTAGGGGTCATGGAACTGTTAGATCATTTATCTGTTCCTGATTTAACATTGGTACATCTTACCTGTTTAAAAATTTTTTTTCCAGGTTTTCCAGTTTTGTTGAATATCGGCTTTTGTAGTAGAATCTGATAACTATCTGGATATCCTCAGTTTCTGTTGTTATTTCTCCCTTTTCATTTCTGATTTTGTTAATTTGGATATTGTCTCTGTGCCTACTAGGTAGTCTGCCTAAAGCTTTATTTACAATTTTTATTTTCTCAAAGAACCAGTGCCTGGGTTTGTTGATTCTTTGTATAGTTCCTTTTGTTTCTACTTGGTAGATTCAAGCCCTGAGTTTGGTCCTTCACATAAAGCTAGATACAGTGAAATTAATAGAAAAGAAAGTGGGATCCTGGGCAGTGGTGGCACACACCTTTAATCCCAGCACCTGGGAGTCAGAGGCAGGTGGATTTCTGAGTTCAAGGCTAGTCTGGTCTACAGAGTGAGTTTCAGGATAGCCAGTGCTACACGGAGAAACCCTGCCCCCCCCCAGAAAAAGTGGGGAAGAGCCTCAAGCACATGGGCAAAGGGGAAATATTCCTGAACAGTACACCAGTGACTTATGCCCTAAGATCAAAGATTAACAAATGGGACCTCATAAAATTGCAAAGCTTCTGTAAGGCAAAGAACACTGTCAATAGGACAAAACAACAACCATCAGATTGGGAAAAGATCTTTACCAACCCTACATTCGATAGATATTTGATAGATGGCTTATATCCAATATATATAAAGAACTCAAGTTAGACTCTAGAGAAACAAATAACCCTATTAAAAAATGGACAACTGATCTAAGCAAAGAATTCTCAACTGAGGAATGGCAAATGGCTAAGCACCTAAAGAAAAGATCATCATTCCTAGTCTTCAGGGAAATGCAAATCAAACAACCCTCAGATTCTACCTCACACCAGTCAGAATGGCTAAGAACAAAAACTCAGATAACAGCAGATGCTGATGAGGATGTAGAGAAAGGAACTCTACTGCATTTCTGGTGGGAATGAAAGGTGGTACAACCACTCTGGGAATCATTTTGGCAGTTCCTTAGAAAATTGGATATTGTACTACCTGAGCACCCAGCTATACCACTCCTGGGCATATACCCAGAAGGTGCTGCAAACATTTAATAAGGATACATGCTCTACTATGTTCATAGCAGTCTTATTTATAATACCCAGGAGCTGAAATGAACCCACATGTACTTTAACAGAAAAAAAATGTATACAGAAAATGTGTTACATTTACTCAATTGAGTACCACTCAGATATTAAAACCAATGAATTCATAAAATTCTTAGGTGAATGGATGGAACTAGAAAATATCATCCTTAGTGAGATAACCCAATCACAAAATAGCACACATGATATGCACTCAGTGATTAGTGGATATAAGCCCAGAAGCTTAGAATACCCAATACACATTCACACATGACATGAAGCTCAAGAAGAAGGAAAAACAAAATGTGAATACTACATTCCTTATTAGAAGGGGGAACAAAATACCCATGGGAGCAGATACAGAGTCAAACTGTGGAACAGAGAGTGAAAGAAAGTCCATCCTGAGACTGCCCCACTTGGCAATGCATCCTAATTACATTTACCAACCACAGACATTATTGTGGATGACAAGAAATACTTGCTGATAGGAGCCTGATATAGCTCTCTCCTGAGAGGCTCTGCCAGTGCCTGATGAATACAGAGGTGGATGCTCTCAGCCAACCATTGGAATCAGCACAAGGTTCCCAATGGAGGAGCTAGAGTAAGGAACCAAGGAGCTGAAGTGTTTTGCAGCCCCATAGGAGAAACAACAATAGGACCCAACCAGTATCCCCAGAGCTTCCAGGGACTAAATCAACAACAAAGAGTTTACCTGGAGGGAGCCATGGCTCCAACTGCATGTGTAGCAGAGAATGGCCTTGTCAGTCCTCAGTGGGAGGAGAGGCCATCGGTGCTGTGATGTCTACATACACTGGTGTAGGGGAATGCCAGGACAGGGAAACAGGTTTGGATGGGTTAGTGAGCAGGGGGAAGAGGGATAGGATAGGGTATTTTCAGAGGGGAAACTAGGAAAGGGGATAACATTTGAAATGTAAATAAAGAAAATATCTAATAAAAAATTTGCCGGGCGTTGTGGCACATACCTTTAATCCCAGCACTCAGGAGGCAGAGGCCGGCAGATTTCTGAGTTCAAGGCCAGCCTGGTCCACAAAGTGAGTTCCAGGACAGCCAGGGCTATACAGAGAAACCCTGTCTCGAAAAACAAAACAAAACAAAACAACAAAAATAATTTTAAAGAACTGTGTTTAAACATCTTAAATGAGTTTCACAGGTGCATTGTCCATCTCTTAATTGTATAAAAACAAATTTTGTATTAATGTAAGAAATTCACACCAATGAAATTTTTAAATGTGTCTCAAAATAAATTCTCTATCAATGTAAGAAATTATAACTTCAATTTTGCATCAATTATAAAGATTTCTACCAATTATTTTAATGGCTACACAATGCTTTGTTAAACTATAAAAATTATTAATTCATTTCATCTATTCCCTCCCTCCTCAAAATTATGACCATTGCAAAATTATCACATAAAATGACAACCAATCTATAATTTTTAAAATAATTATTACCAGACACCCAAACCCAGGGAATTGGGCTGAGGATTGTCCATAGCTCTTTCCTGCTAAATATGGGTGATTAAAAATTCACTAAAGTAGTGGGAGGGGTACAAAAAAATTGGTTAGACTTAACAAAGATAGCATTACTATATGTTATCCAGTCTTTGTATGCTTAGAGATTCAGTGTTTAACTGAAGTTCTGACTGAATCAATCTGAATGGTTGGGTAAGGTAACATGACCTAGAGTCAGCAACAAACCATGAAGCTCTTTTGGGCAGCATTCAGAAACAGGGAGGCAAGCATGTCAGTTCAGCACCTCTGAGGATAAATCTTTCCAAAGCTGTACATTCTATAATATATGAATCTTACAACCAAAATATTAGTACCATATTCATAAAGATTCCACAATGAACATAGATCTATTATTGGAGAAACCAAGATATTCTATGACAAAAACAAATTTATACAATTTCGTTCCACAAATTCAGCCCAACAATGGATAATAAATGGAAAACTCTAACACAAGGAGGGAAACTACACCCTAAAAAATGGAAGAAAGTAATCTCTCAAAAAACCCAAAAGAAAGTAGCCACACAAACATCTTAAATGAGTTTCACAGGTGCATTGTCCATCAATAATATCAACAAACATAATTCTACCCCTAACAACAAAAATAACAGGAGGCAACAATCACTGTTTCTTAATCTTTCTTAGCATCAATAGATTCAATTCTACAATAAAAAGACATTGACTAACAGACCAAATGCATAAACAGGATCCAACATTATGCTGCATACTGGAAACTTGCCTCAATTAAAAAAAAAAAAAAAAAAAAAAAAAACAAGGACACTACCTCAGAGTAAAGGACTGAAGGACTGGAATACAATTTTTCCAAGCAAATGGGCCCAAGAAACAAGCTGGAATAGCAATTCTAATATCAAATAAAATTTACTTTCAACCAAAAATTATCAAAAAAGATAAGAAAGGACAATTCATACTACTCAAAAAAAAATCTACCAAGATGAAATCTCAATTCTGAAGATCTATGCTCCAAATGCATGGGCACCCACATTCATAAAAGAAACTTTATCAAAGCTCAAATCACATATTGTACTTCATACAATAATAGTGGGAGACTTCAAGACCCCACTTTCAGAAATGGACAAAGCATGGAGACAGAAACTAAACATTGACACAGATAAACTAACAAAAGTTATGAGCCTGATGTATTTAACAGATATATAGAGAACATTTCATCTGAAAAAAAAGAAAAAAAAAAAAAAAGAACATACCTTCTTCCCAGTACCTCATGGTACCTTACGCAAAATTGACCATATAATTGATCAAAAAACTGACCTCTACTAGTAAAAGAAGATTGATATAATCCCATGCATCCTACCAGATCAGCAAGAACTAAGGTTGGTCTTCAATAACAACAAAACAACAGAAAGAACACATACACGTGGAAACTGAACAGCTCTCTACTCAATGATAACTTGGTCAAGGAAGAAATAAAGAAAGAAATGAAAGACTTTGTAGAATTCAATGAAAATGAAGGCACAACATACCAAAATCTTTGGGACACATTGAAAGCAGTGCTAAGAGGAAAACTCATAACTCTGAGTTCCTCCAAAAAAAAAAAAAACAAAAACAAAAAAACAAACAAAAACAAAAACGAAAACAAAAACAAAACAAAACAAAATAGAAACAAAACACAAAAAAAGTGGCAAAAGCATACACTAGCAGCTTGACAGTACATCTGAAAGCTCTAGGACAAAAGGAAGCAGGTATATACAAGAGGAATACATGGAAGGAAATAATCAACTCGGCTTAAACCAACCAAGTAGAAACAAAAATAACTACACAAAGAATCAAAAAACAGGAGCTGATTCTTTGAGAAACAACAACAACAAGGTAGATCAACCATTAGCCAGACTTTCCAGAGGGCACAGAGACAGCATCCACATTAATAAAATCAGAAATGAAAAAGGAGACATAACATCAGAGAATGAGGAAATCAACATAATCATCGGATTCTGCTACAAAAGCCTATAATCATTAAAACTGGAAAATCTGTATGAAATTGACAATTTTCTATTAAGATACCAGGTACCAAGCTTAAATAAGGATCAGATAAACCATCTAAACTGTTACATAATACCTTAAAAAAATAGGAGCAGTCGTTAAAAGTCTCCTAACCAAAAAAGCCCAGGACCAGAAACATTTAGAATACAATTCTATAAGAATGTCATTGAAGACCTAATACCAATACTCTTCAAATTATTCCACAAAATAGAAACAGAAGAAAAACTACCAAATTCATTCTATGAGGCCACAATTATGTTTTTACCTAAACTACAAAAAGATCCAAAAAAGAAAGACAACTTCAGATCAATATCACTTATTAATATCAATGTGAAAATACTCAAAAAAATCTTGCAAATCAAATCCAAAAACACATCCAAACAATTATAAATAATGATTAAGTGGGCTTCATCCCCTAAATGTGGGGATGTTTAATATATGAAAATCAGACTATATAATCCACTATATAAATAAGCTCGGGGGGGGGGGGGGCTAATGATCATTTCATTAGGAATTCAAGCTCCAAAGATAAACAGTAAAACCAATATACAGCAAACCAGTAGGGAACATCAAACTAAATGGACAGAAACTTGAAGCAATCCCACTAAAATCAGGGACTAGACAAGGCTGCACACTCTCTCCCTAACAATAAAATATAGTACTTGAAGTCCTAGTCAGAGAAATTAGACAACAAAAGGGGGTCAAGTAGATACAAATTGGAAAGGAAGACGTCAAAATATCACTATTTGCAGGTAATGTGATAGTATACTTAAGTGACCCAATAAATTACACCAGAGACCTTATAAACCTGATAAACAACTTCAGTAAAGTGGCTAGATATAAAATTAACTTTAAAAAAATCAGTTGCCTTTCTCTACTCAAAGGATAAATGGGCAGAGAAAGAAATTAGGGAAGCAATACCTTTCACAATAGTCACAAATAATATTAAACACCATCTTATTACTCTAAACAAGCAACTGAAAAATCTCTATGGCAAGAACTTCCAGCCTCTGTAGAAAGAAATGGAAGAAAATCTCAGAAGATATAAAGATCTTCTATGCTTTTGGATTGGCAAGATTAATGGTCATATTGGCAAAAGCAATCTACAGATTCAATGCTAACCCCATCAAAATTCCAAGTCAATTCTTCATAGAGTTAGAAAGAGAAATTTGTAAATTCATCTCGAGTAACAAAAAAACCTAGGATAGCAAAATTATTCTCAATGATAAAAGAACTTCTGGCAGAATCACCATCCATGACCTCAAGCTCTACTAAAGAGTAATAATGATCAAAAGTTCATGGAATTTGTACAGAGACAAGCAGGAAGATCAATGGAATAGGATTAAAGGTCCAGAAATGAACCCACATATCTATGGTCATTTGATTTTTGACAAAGAATCTAAAGCCATCCAGTGGAAAAAAATGACACTTTCAACAAATGGTGCTGGTTCAATTGGCAGACAGCATTTAGAAAAATATAAATTGATTCAATCTTACCTACTAGTACAAAGTTCCAGTTAAAATGGATCAAGGACATCTACATAAAACCAGATACACTTAACTAATAGAAGAGAAAGTAGAGAAGAGACTTGAACACCTGGGCACAGGGGAAATTTTCCTGAAAAGAACAACAATGGCTTATGCTCTAAGATCAATAATTGACAAATGGGACCTCATAAAATTGCAAAGCTTCTGTAATGCAAAGGACACTGTCAATAAGACAAAACAACAACCAACAGATTGGGAAAAATTATTTATCAGCCCAACAACTCATAGAAGGCTAATATCGTATATATACAAAGAACTGAAGAATTTATACCCCAGAGAACCCAATAACCCTATTAAAAATGGGGTACAGAGCTAAACAAAGAATTCTCACCTGAGAAATAACAAATGACTGGGAAGCATCTAACAAAATGCTTAACATATTTAGTCATCAGGGAAATGCAAATCAAGACAACATTGAGATTCCAACTCTACTAGTGAAAATGGCTAAGAAAAAAAAAAAAAAAAAAACTCAAGTGACACCAGATGCGGCTTTGATGTGGAGAAAGAACAATCCTTCATTGTTGGTGGAATTGTAAGCTTGTACAACAACTCTGGAAATCAGGCTGGTGGCTCCTCAGAAAATTAGACATAGTACTACCTGAAGACCCAGATATTTCATTCCTGGGGACATACACAAAAGATGCTCCAACATATAACAAGGACACATAATCCACTATGTTCATAGCTGCCTTATTTATAATAGCCAGAAGCTGGAAAGAACACAGATGTCCCTCAACAGAGGAATGGATACAGAAAATGTGGTACATTTACACAATGGCATACTAGTTAACTATTAAAAACAATGAATTCATGAAATTCTTAGGCAAATGGATGGAACCCGAAAGTATCATCCTAAATAAGATAACTCAGTCACAGAAGAACACATGTGTTATACACTCATTGATAAGTGGCTATGAGCCTAAAAGCGAAGCTCAAGAAGAAGGAGGACCAAAGTGTGGATGCTTCAGTCCTTCTTAGAAATGGGAACTAAATACCCACAGGAGGAAATATGGAGACAAAGTGTGAAGCACAGACTGAAGTAAAGGCCATCCAGAGATTGCCTTATATGGGGCTCCATTCCATATACAGACATCAACCCCAAACACTACTGCGGATGTCAAGAAATGTTTGTCATCAAGAGCCTGATAAAACTGTCTCCTGAGAGCCTGGCAAATACAGAGATGTATGCTCATAGCTAACCATTGGATTGAGCATGGGGTCTCCAATGGAGGATTCATGAAAGGATTGAAGGAAATGAAGGAGTTTGCCACCCATAGGAAGAACATCTACCAACCAGACCCTCCAAACCTACCAGGAATTAAACCAACAATCAAAGAGTACACATGGATGGTCCCATGATTCTACCCACATAAGTAGCAGAGGATGGCCTTGTTGGACATCAGTGGGACGAGAGGCCCTTGGTCCTGTGAAGGCTTCATGCCTCAGTGTAAGGGAATGCTAGGATGAGGTGGCAAGTTGGTGGGTAGTTGGCTGGGCATCCTTATAGAACCAGGTTGTGGGAATATGGGATAGTGATGGTACAGAGGCAAAACCATGAACAGGTATAACATTTGAAATGTAAATAAATAAAATATCCAATAAAAAGAAAATAGCCTATAAAATAAATAAAAATAAAGTTTTGTATATATATGTATATATGTATATATGTATATATATATGTATATGTATGTATATATATATATTATAATTTGATATTACTTATATCTATCTATTAGCCATACTAATTAAAACTTATTGATTCTCAGTGAGTACTAAAGTTGCCAAAATAAATAAGTTATATGAACTTATGGCTAGGAAACATGTGCAAATATTATTCTTTATTAATGGTTGCAATATTTTTGAAATTTTTTTATTCCATCTAAAAATTAGTTTAATTAAATGGCCTTATCCAACATTAAAGTTAATTGTTATTGTATTCATAGAATTTGAAACGTAAAAGAGATACCAAATAATTTCATTCAGAATAAAAATTAAGAAAATTTTCATAGGACTTTGTGATTTATCTGATTGTCTGCATATGAAAGGAAGCAAATAGAATTTGCATTGGTGGCTGACCCAGGATATCTTCATAAATTATGTTATTCTTATAATATTAAATAGCAACAATTTTCAGTGTCCATTTAGGAGGTTTATATTATGTACTAATGGAAGTAGTGAAGAAATCTGAAAAATAGTTGTAGCCTAGATATCTCCATAGTTTCATGATAGTTTTTAAAGTTGTAAAATATATCATAATATCACTTTTCAAATATTTTCATTAAAATTACTTTATTTTTCTTGTCTCTCACAGTCTCTCTATCTCTCTGTCTCTCTCTCTTTTTCAGTGTGTGTGTGTGTGTGTGTGTGTGTGTGTGTGTGTGTGTGTGTCTGTTTGCATGTGGGTGCATGCTTGTGTGTGGAAAGTGTACTGTACATCTATTTACACATTCATGTGGAAACAGAAAAGTACTACCTTCTTTTTTAAGGTTTTGTCTAGAATTTATTCTTTGGAAACAGAGCTTCTCATAATCCTGATTGATGCTATGCGATATACAGGCTTATCATCTAGAACCAATGATTTGCTTGTTTCCACATCCCTAGCAATGGGGTAACACATACATACATACCATCATATTCAATTGTTTTTCTGTGAGTACTAAGGAATAGATTTAGGTCCTTGTAATTGCAAGTCAATCATTAAATCCCAAGCCCATTTAAAATACATTTTAAAAGATTTATTATTATGTGAATTTGTAAGTGCATATATACATATAGGGATATACAAATTTATTATTAGACAGGAACAGCAGAAGTGGAAGAAACCCACTTCATAGTAACATTTTATGACCAAATAAGGCTGGTTGAATATTATTGTCTTTTTAAGCACTACTACTACCATACCATGAATGCGCAAGTTCTTCTTGGGTTGGTGTCCTATATTTCAGTGGGCATTTACAAAGCAGTGGAATAACTGGATCTTATGTGAGGAGAGTCCCTTATCATATATGCACTTAAAAATACACATAATATTTATATGATATATAAAAATGTGGATATAGTTTTGGTATGAATATATGAATATAAAATTCTGGAGTCTATTATATTTTAGTCAACTACTCCTGAATTTGAGGATGCCCAGGAGTGTTTGATATGCACAGTGTCATTCTATTGTAGAAAACTGAAGATCCTCTTCAAGCAAGTATAAGTTACAGTTAAGTTGTAAACATTTACCCTATTGGGTTTTTAAAATTCATTCATTCATTAATATTTTCCAAAGTATATTAAAATAAAATATGATAAAATAAGACTCCCACATTAATAAACAAAGAAGGAAAACCAACAGAAAATAAGAAACCAAGAGAAGGCACAAGAAACAGAGATCCACTTATCCACTTTGCACAATCAGGAATTCCATAAAATACTAAACAGGAAGCCACAATTTGCAGTAAGAGGACCCATTCTGGATCTGAAGACCCTGCACTGCTTCAGTCTCTGAGTTTATATGAAGTTTGCTTGTGCTGATTTAAAGAGTCTTGTTTGTCTTGGTTATTCCCCATTCTTTCTAAATCTTCAATTATTTTTGTCTCTTCTCCTGCAGGGTTTGTTGATAAAAAATGGCAGGGAGTTAATGAAGAAATCCTATTTAGGGTTGAGTGCTACGGAGTCTCATCGTCTGTGAATTGTCTGGCTGTGGTTCTTTGTATTTGTTCCCATCTACTGTAGATGGGAATTTCTCTCGTGGTGATAAAACAAGACAATTAAATCACTGAGAGTCGTTTTATGGTTACATAATTTTTATTTCCATAGAACACTTTTTTTTTTTAATTTTACCTTGGTCTCTGGGATATCTAGCCTCAGGTTCTTGATCAATAAAGGAGTACCCGGTATAGGTTTCATCTCAAATATTGGGCCTTAAATCAAATCACTTATTGGTTATTTACTCTTGAAAACTTTCTGCTACCTATTCCCTAGAGTATCTTGCAGGTAGTATACCTTTCTAGATAAACACTTTGTAGCTGGATAGGCATTTATGTTTCTCTTTGTGGGCATGCAAAATATCATTTTGTACCAAGTGTTCTGGAACACAAGTGAAAAGGCATCAGATCTACCTCTCTGTGTTCAATTTGTTGATTAAATGTTGTCTTCAGCAATGGGGCTGTGCTGTCAGTTTCTGGAGAGCAAAATTCTAATTAATATTGTTATGACTGGTGCTGGGAGAGAGATGTAAAGAGATGGAGGGGAGAAAGTGAGAATCAGTTGTTTCTTTACACATGTGAGGGTTCTGGAGAAGGCAGGTAATAAGGATTATTCAATATACATTTGAACAAGCACTTTACCATCTCTCTGGTACCTGTTACATATTTATAGCTCAGGATAACTTTTATATTTAAGAATTATCAAATTGGTGATGGATTTCATAGTGATATTTCTATAATCATATCTCATATACATTTACCCACAGAAGAATCTTAGAAGACTTTTTAAAAATATATTAAAAATCAATTATGGGTTATTACAATACAACAACTTATGAAGATAATTTCTTTTTTGTTTACATAAGGTTTGTATTTTTTCTAGGCTTGTTTTAATCATTATTGAGGTTTCATGATTGTTAAAACTAAATAACTTCATAAGAAATGGTCAGTATGTGATGTGATTCAAATAACTAAAAATGATGGTGCCCATTTTAAGTCTGAGAGCTAAAGATTATGAGGCAGGAACAGCAGAAGTAGAAGATCCCTACTTTATAGTAAAATGTTATGAACAAATATGGCTTACCGGTAGCATATAATTGCCTTTTTAAGCACTACTATTATACCATGAATATACAAGTTCTTCTTGGTCTTGTGATCTATATTTCAGTGGGTATTTACATAGCAGTGGAATAACTGGATCTTATGTAAGGACCTTACCATTTTCTCTCTGTATTACTTAAAAATTGCCTCCATTTTGCTGCTTTTTTATATAATTTTATTGGAAATAATTTTATATATAATCTAGTCTGGTCACCGTTTTCCCTTCCCTCATAGTCCCCTAGATCCTTACCATGTCCTAAGCTGTTCAACTACATGCCTTCTTTCTCTCTCTTTAGAAAACCATCATGAAACAAAACAAACAAGTAAAACAAAACCAGAATAAAACAGAAAAAAAATCAAGAAAACACACATATAAAACCCCCAAAGAATGAGAAACTCATACAAATTCAGACCTCTCCCAAAACAAAAAATAAATCACATAATCTAAAGTTATAATATACAGTAAAAAAAAATTGTAGGGTAAAAATGTCCATAAAAACCATGAGTCAGAACATCTCAAAACATCAAACTGAATATAGGCAGCTTTCTCAGTTCTTGCCAGAGTTTACACTTTTGGACAAACCAAACAAGTTTGGTGTTTTATTTGTAATTATATTTATGCGTATAATTGTGCCTAACTAGGGTTATGATTATTAGTGCTTTTACAGAGACCAGGAGAGGCAAAGTATTCTGTATTACTTGCTTTTCTATTGCAAATCTCATAAAGATCAATGAAACTTACAGTAGAATTATGTTATTGGCACCTTGCAAGTTCCTAGGGTTAGAGTCCATGGTGATTAAAACAGATGCATGTCAACAGGCAGGCTGTAATGACACTGGAGTTTATATCATGGTCCACAAGTAACAGGTAGAACAAGATAACTGGCAATAACATGTGATTTTGAAACATAAAATTCTGTCCTCAGTGACACAATTTCCTGACAAGGACACTATGCATGATGGTTTCCAAACAGTTTCATCAACCGAGAATCAGGTATGAAAATATATAAGGCAGGAGCCCGTTCTCATTCATAATACCAGCGATCCACTGGAGCTTGAGTTACAGGTGGTTGTGAGACACCATCATGAGTTATGAGATTATAACTCAAGTCCCCTTCTAAAGCAATATATGGTCCTTGTAATCACTAAATGCCTCTTTGGTTTCTAAAATAAAAATAGTTATGATATTTATTCCTTTTTCATTATATGAAATATACAAAAATCTATCAATGAAATCTACCATAAAAACAAACTGAACACACACACATGTCCATACACACACACACACACACACACACACACACACACACACACACACTCTTTTACTAAAAAATGGCAAATGCTGTATTTCAACGTTGCTTGCATTTATATTTATGTACGCCTGCATGCACCTTTGCAAAATTATACCACATCAACTCAAAAATGATTTTCCAATTGCCACCTTATAATATGGATAAGGTAGGTTCTGATAGTATTTCCATCTAACAAATATACTTTTAATGAAATGGCTCTCGAATCAAGAAACAGATTTACAAACAAAACCTTAAAAAGAAGCTGATGAATTAGGTCAATAAAGAAGACAACATTTCCAATATTATCTTCTCTTTCTAAATAGTGCACTGAATTTCTCATCCTCTTTTTTTTAACCATTAAGATATAAGAATTGTAACTTATGATTGTACCGTTTTATGAAGTTCTAGGTAAATGTATTAAACAAAGCCTATTTTCACCATCTGTAAGCTCCTTGTTTTAAATAAAAAAAAAAAAAAAAAAGAAAAGAAAGTAAGTAAAATGTAGCTAGGTGTCCTTCTGAGTGGCAAGTCTCATACTTCATGACAACAGTAAAAATTGTAAAAGTCAGGATTCTATTGTTACTTAATATTAATAGTGAAGCAATTGAAGTAACTGATCAACCTTTGAGCTATATGTGGATACACCATAAGACCAGAAGATAAGCCTTTGTTAACTGAGGAGGTAAAGAAAGAAGTGGTACACAGTAGACCTGGTAATCAATCAAGTTCTCCTTCCTTATCTTTGCTTTCCCTGTCTTAAAACACGTGTCCTTTTAATTAAAAGTAATGCATCTTCTCTTGTTTACCTGACAAATATGTCTTTCCACCGTGAATATAAAATAAAGGAATAAGTTTAAAGATAAACTTGCTAATTTAGCAGAATGACAATTAAAAAGATTTAAAACTTTAATTCTTTCTAAGAGCAATGGAATGCTCAATAGTAGGAAACACCTCCCTTTTATTAATGCATCTTCTATCTTGTAATCGCAGTTGTCAACATTTTTAAGAAATGACTAATTCAAAGTGTTACACGACGCTAAACATATTTCAGTGATCTGATCATACCCAAAAAGACCACACTATTTGTTTGTCCGATGACCAAAGGTGATCCAAAATGTATTAACAACACTTTACTGACTCAAAAGGTTTTATTCAGGAATGCATATGTATATACAAAAGCATATATGCATTCACTAACAATTTGGGGAAATAAAGGTTGTAAATAAGAAAATGAGAGGGGTAGATTCTGGGGGACAGTTTGGAGGGAGGAAAGGGAATGCAGAATTGCAACTAAGTCATAATTTCAACGTCCCCAACCAAAAGGCGCCATACAAACAAAATCTCTGTTCCACAAAACTGAATCTATACAAGAAAATTCTAGTTGTGAATATATGCAGACAGTAGTAAGAGTGATACTTTCAGTGACAGATTAAAGAAACTAAACTTCATAATATGAAGAAGTTTTGACTTTTAGGGCAAGTATGGCCATTATTATTTTCAAAGTAATATAGAGAAAAATTTTAGAAATTTTTAGAATTTATGTTTATATACTTTATTTTAGATATATTTAATATGTTTTATATCATAAAACATAATGAATTTTTAGCTCATTACTGTTCTTTATTTTAAACAAAATCCTTTAATTCATGCTTTCAAAGCTTTTACCTAAATATTCTATAACCTTCATCATTCACAGCTGACCAGATTATGATATGAACATGACTCTAGATATTATATATTTATGCTGTATATTGATTGTGAAATTTTTTGACAAATATAGTGTTAGTATAAATGTAAGATAGTACTGATATTTTTATCACCCTGCTGATATGTAAAAATTTGGAATGCTTCAATTAACCTTAAAATGTATAAGATAAGGGAAAACAAAACATAAAATATTTATGCTAAAAACATACAAAGCTATTTTGAACAGGTTATGTTAGGATATTGATTTTCAAAATTATGATTGTTTAGAATAAATATGACTTCTTGAAATATTTTTAACTTATCACTAATTTATTTAAAACTTAATGACTTGTTTTTCATAATATTAAAACATACTCTATTCATGAATTTACAGTTAAAGAAGAAATTATCTAGTTAGTTACTACATGGTTGTTGTGTTTGTTTGTTTGTTAGATTATCTTTCTTTATTTTCCATTTTTTATTAGGTATTTAGCTCATTTACATTTCCAATGCTATACCAAAAGTACCCCATACCCACCCACCCCCACTCCCCTACCCACCCACTTCCCCTTTTTGGCCCTGGCGTTCCCCTGTACTGGGGCATATAAAGTTTGCGTGTCCAATGGGCCTCTCTTTCCAGTGATGGCCGACTAGGCCATCTTTGATACATATGCAGCTAGAGTCAAGAGCTCCGGGGTACTGGTTAGTTCATAATGTTGTTCCACCTATAGGGTTGCAGATCCCTTTAGCTCCTTGGGTACTTTCTCTAGCTCCTCCATTGGGAGCCCTGTGATCCATCCATTAGCTGACTGTGAGCATCCACTTCTGTGTTTGCTAGGCCCCGGCATAGTCTCACAAGAGACAGCTACATCTGGGTCCTTTCGATAAAATCTTGCTAGTGTATGCAACGGTGTCAGCGTTTGGATGCTGATTATGGGGTGGATCCCTGGATATGGCAGTCTCTACATGGTCCATCCTTTCATCTCAGCTCCAAACTTTGTCTCTGTAACTCCTTCCATGGGTGTTTTGTACCCACTTCTAAGGAGGGGCATAGTGTCCACACTTCAGTCTTCATTTTTCTTGAGTTTCATGTGTTTAGGAAATTGTATCTTATATCTTGGGTATCCTAGGTTTTGGGCTAATATCTACTTATCAGTGAGTACATATTGTGTGAGTTCCTTTGTGAATGTGTTACCTCACTCAGGATGATGCCCTCCAGGTCCATCCATTTGGCTAGGAATTTCATAAATTCATTCTTTTTAATAGCTGAGTAGTACTCCATTGTGTAGATGTACCACATTTTCTGTATCCATTCCTCTGTTGAGGGGCATCTGGGTTCATTATTTCATTGTAGAGTCCTGAGTGTTATGGACAGCAAAATGTAGATCAGGTGGTCTTGAACTTAAAACTGCATGTCTCTGCCTCCTTCATGTTGTGTTTAAAGCATGTGCCACCACTTTCCAGCTAGAATATGTTTTATCTGGATTGATATATAAAATATTTAAACAATTTTACTGGATAACACTTTTTAAGGTATTTTAAATTAAGTCACTGAAATTGGCTTTGCAACTTTTTTACATCCTTTGGAACTTTTTCTTCATTTCCATGGGAAACATTATGATCAAATTCATATCAATAAATTTAAGGAATGAAAATGCATTTGTAATGGTCATGGAAACAGGATTTCTGTTCATTTCTTCTTTTTAGGAAGTGGATTGAAAAGATATACTTTTAAACAGAACAGCTAATTTTGACTTTGATATTTGTCCATATTCCATATTATTTATTTTTTTAAGAAAAATATTGTCATTCATGTGAAGTTCCTTCTCAAAAATAATTCCTTTTCATTAATGACTGAACTTCACTTAGATAAGTAATTAGGTTATATTACTATTTCAGATTACATTTATCTTGCTGCAGAGCCCATACAGTTATTTCTCCAAGACTTTTAATTTCTTTTTTTTTATTTAAAAGAATAATTTTTTTCCATTTTTTATTAGGTATTTAGCTCATTTACATTTCCAATGCTATACCAAAAGTCCCCCATATCCACCCACCCCCACTCCCCTGCCCACCCACTCCCCCTTTTTGGCCCTGGTTTTCCCCTGTACTGGGGCATATAAAGTTTGCAAGTCCAATGGGCCTCTCTTTCGAGTGATGGCCGACTAGGCCATCTTTTGATATATATGCAGCTAGAGTCAAGAGCTCTGGGGTACTGGTTAGTTCATAATGTTGTTCCACCTATAGGGTTGCAGATTCCTTTAGCTCCTTGGTTACTTTCTCTAGCTCCTCCATTGGGAGCCCTATGATCCATCCATTAGCTGACTGTGAGCATCCACTTCTGTGTTTGCTAGGCCCCGGCAGAGTCTCAAAAGAGACAGCTACATCTGGGTCCTTTCAATAAAATCTTGCTAGTGTATGCAATGGTGTCAGCGTTTGGATGCTGATTATAGGGTGGATCCCTGGATATGGCAGTCTCTACATGGTCCATCCTTTCATCTCAGCTCCAAACTTTGTCTCTGTAACTCCTTCCATGGGTGTTTTGTTCCCAAATCTAAGGAGGGGCATAGTGTCCACACTTCAGTCTTCATTCTTCTTGAGTTTCATGTGTTTAGCAAATTATATCTTATATCTTGGTATCCTAGGTTTGGGGCTAATATCCACTTATCAGTGAGTACATATTGTGTGAGTTTCTTTGTGAATGTGTTACCTCACTCAGGATGATGCCCTCCAGGTCCATCCAGTTGGCTAGGAATTTCATAAATTCATTCTTTTTAATAGCTGAGTAGTACTCCATTGTGTAGATGTACCACATTTTCTGTATCCATTCCTCTGTTGAGGGGCATCTAGGTTCTTCCCAGCTTCTGGCTATTATAAATAAGGATGCTATGAACATAGTGGAGCATGTGTCCTTCTTACCAGTTGGGGCATCTTCTGGATATATGCCCAGGAGAGGTATTGCTGGATCCTCCGGTAGTACTATGTCCAGTTTTCTGAGGAACCGCCAGACAGATTTCCAGAGTGGTTGTACAAGCCTGCACTCCCACCAACAATGGAGGAGTGTTCCTCTTTCTCCACATCCACGCCAGCATCTGCTGTCACCTGAATTTTTGATCTTAGCCATTCTGACTGGTGTGAAGTAGAATCTCAGGGTTGTTTTGATTTGCATTTCCCTGATGATTAAGGATGTTGAATATTTTTTCAGGTGCTTCTCTGCCATTCGGTATTCCTCAGGTGAGAATTCTTTGTTCAGTTCTGAGCCCCATTTTTTAATGGGGTTGTTCGATTTTCTGAAGTCCACCTTCTTGAGTTCTTTATATATGTTGGATATTAGTCCCCTATCTGATTTAGGATAGGTAAAGATCCTTTCCCAATCTGTTGGTGGTCTTTTTGTCTTATTGACGGTGTCTTTTGCCTTGCAGAAACTTTGGAGTTTCATTAGGTCCCATTTGTCAATTCTCGATCTTACAGCACAAGCCATTGCTGTTCTGTTCAGGAATTTTTCCCCTGTGCCCATATCTTCAAGGCTTTTCCCCACTTTCTCCTCTATAAGTTTCAGTGTCTCTGGTTTTATGTGAAGTTCCTTGATCCACTTAGATTTGACCTTAGTACAAGGAGATAAGTATGGGTTGATTCGCATTCTTTTACACGATAACAACCAGTTGTGCCAGCACCAATTGTTGAAAATGCTGTCTTTCTTCCACTGGATGGTTTCAGCTCCCTTGTCGAAGATCAAGTGACCATAGGTGTGTGGGTTCATTTCTGGGTCTTCAATTCTATTCCATTGGTCTACTTGTCTGTCTCTATACCAGTACCATGCAGTTTTTATCACAATTGCTCTGTAGTAAAGCTTTAGGTCTGGCATGGTGATTCCGCCAGAAGTTCTTTTATCCTTGAGAAGACTTTTTGCTATCCTAGGTTTTTTGTTATTCCAGACAAATTTGCAAATTGCTCCTTCCAATTCGTTGAAGAATTGAGTTGGAATTTTTTTTTCCATTTTTTATTAGGTATTTAACTCATTTACATTTCCAATGCTATACCAAAAGTCCCCCATATCCACCCACCCCCACTCCCCTGCCCACCCACTCCCCCTTTTTGGCCCTGGTATTCCCCTCTACTGGGGCATATAAAGTTTGCAAGTCCAATGGGCCTCTCTTTCCAGTGATGGCCGACTAGGCCATCTTTTGATATATATGCAGCTAGAGTCAAGAGCTCCGGGGTACTGGTTAGCTCATAATGTTGTTCCACCTATAGGGTTGCAGATCCCTTTAGCTCCTTGGCTACTTTCTCTAGCTCCTCCATTGGGAGCCCTATGATCCATCCATTAGCTGACTGTGAGCATCCACTTCTGTGTTTGCTGGGCCCCGGCATAGTCTCACAAGAGACAGCTACATCTGCGTCCTTTCAATAAAATCTTGCTAGTGTATGCAATGGTGTCAGCGTTTGGATGCTGATTATGGGGTGGATCCCTGGCTATGGCAGTCTCTACATGGTCCATCCTTTCATCTCAGCTCCAAACTCCGTCTCTGTAACTCCTTCCATGGGTGTTTTGTTCCCAAATCTAAGGAGGGGCATAGTGTCCACACTTCAGTCTTCATTCTCCTTGAGTTTCATGTGTTTAGCAAATTATATCTTATATCTTGGGTATCCTAGGTTTGGGGCTAATATCCACTTATCAGTGAATACATATTGTGTGAGTTTCTTTGTGAATGTGTTACCTCACTCAGGATGATGCCCTCCAGGTCCATCCATTTGGCTAGGAATTTCATAAATTCATTCTTTTTAATAGCTGAGTAGTACTCCATTGTGTAGATGTACCACATTTTCTGTATCCATTCCTCTGTTGAGGGGCATCTAGGTTCTTTCCAGCTTCTGGCTATTGTAAATAAGGCTGCTATGAACATAGTGAAGCATGTGTCCTTCTTACCTGTTGGGGCATCTTCTGGATATATGCCCAGGAGAGGTATTGCTGGATCCTCCGGAAGTACTATGTCCAGTTTTCTGAGGAACCGCCAGACTGATTTCCAGAGTGGTTGTACAAGCCTGCACTCCCACCAACAATGGAGGAGTGTTCCTCTTTCTCCAATCGCGCGGAACTTGAGACTGCGGTACATAGGGAAGCAGGCTACCCGGGCCTGATCTGGGGCACAAGTCCTTTCTGCTCGACTCGTGACTCGAGCCCCGGGCTACCTTGCCAGCAGAGTCTTGCCCAACACCCACAAGGGTCCACACAGGACTCCCCACGGGACCCTAAGACCTCTGGTGAGTGGATCACAGTGCCTGCCCCAATCCAATCGCGCGGAACTTGAGACTGCGGTACATAGGGAAGCAGGCTACCCGGACTTATGAACGTCCATCTTGATGTCCTCTATCATCATCATGAGAAATGTTTTTAAATCTGGGTCTAGATTTTCGGTTGTGTTGGGGTGCCCAGGACTAGGTGTGGTGGGAGTGCTGCGTTCTGATGATGGTGAGTGGTCTTGATTTCTGTTAGTAGGATTCTTACGTTTGCCTTTCGCCATCTGGTAATCTCTGAAGCTAGCTGTTTTAGTTGTCACTGTTAAGAGCTTGTTCTTCAGGTGACTCTGTTAGCCTCTATAAGCAGACCTGGAGGGTAGCACTCTCCTTAGTTTCAGTGGGCAGATTATTCTCTGCAGGCAAGCTCTCTTCTTGCAGGGCAGGTACCCAGATATCTGGTGTTCGAACCAGACTCCTGGCAGAAGTTGTGTTCCACTCACTAGAGGTCTTAGGATCTCGTGTGGAATCCTGTGTGGGCCCTTGCGGGTGTCAGGCGACTCCGCTGGCAAGGTAGCCCGGGGCTGGAGTGGAGTGGAAGGGGTTTGTGCCCCAGATCAAGCCCGGGTAGCCTGCTTCCCTATGTACCGCAGTCTCAGGTTCCGTGCGATTGTATTGGGGCAGGCGCTGTGTTCCACTCACCAGAGGTCTTAGGATCCCGTGGGGAGTCCCGTGTGGGCCCTTGCGGGTGTTGGGCAAGACTCTGCTGGCAAGGTAGCTCGGGGCTGGAGTCGAGCGGAAGGGACTTGTGCCCCAGATCAGGCCCGGGTAGCCTGCTTCCCTATGTACTGCAGTCTCAGGTTCCGCGCGATTGGATTGGGGCGACTTTTAATTTCTTTAAATGTGACATTCTCTAGAACTTCTATATGTTTCATCCTGATATAATCATAATGGTTGCTAAACAGAAATGTAAAGTTGTATTAAAATTTCCTGCTTGTGATATTTCATAAATTTTATCAGTATTAACTAAAAATTGATGTTTTAAATAACTAAGAATGTTTCTAGTTAGTTTCATATTTTCTTCATGTATTTGTAAGCAGTGTGTGATGATCACAGTCCTCACTTACTATAAGTAACTAGTTTTATCTATGATAGAAATTAATATTTTGCCCTTCTGGTCAGCGCCAACTCCAGGTCACCTTGGGTGCGAAATCAGCAGAGAGTCCCAAAGTCCCCAGAGGACTCTCCACATGATCTTAGGATCAATTGTGAGTGAATCACAATATCTGTTCCAAACCAATCATGATGGGCCTATGCCAGCAGCAAGGAAGCAGAAAACCCACCTGACCAGGGTTCAAGACCATTTAGATCAGTGCCAGCTCCAGGTCACCTTTGGCACAAATTCAGGAGATAGCATACCTTGGTTTGGAACACACCAGACAGCCCCATGGTTCCCAGAGAAGAAACCACTTTCAGGTGCTGTAACATGCCCAGGATCTTAGGATTCCAGGATCTCAGGATAACAGGAGCTTGGTCACACAAAGATCTCAGGGTCTCAGAGGAAGCTTGACTGCCAAGAACTCTGACACACCCAGAATCTCAGGTTAACAGGAACCCTGAATCACAGGATCATAGAGAAAGCTGGACTCTGAGGAATCCTGAGTCAACAGAGGTTATAGGAAGAACAGGCTCCAATTAGATATATTGAAGGCAGCAAGCACTTGAGTTGATCAGATGGCAGGAGGGACACTTAAGAACAGAAGCAAGAGAAACCAAGTTTACTTGACATCATCAGAAACAAACTCTCCCAACATAGCAAGTCCTAAATACACCATCACACAACAAAAACAATATATGGATCCAAATTCACTTCTCATGATGATGATGGGTGACTTTACAAAGGAAATAAATAACTCCCTTAAAAAAATTACAGGAAAAAACAGATAAACAACTAGAAGCCCTTAAATAGGAAACACAAAAATCCTTTAAAGAGTTGTAGGGAAACACTACCAAACAGGTTAAAGAATTGAACAACACCATCCAGGATCTAAAAATGGTAGTAGAGACAATAAAGAAATCACAAAGGGAGACAACTCTGGATCTAGAAATCATAGGAAAGAAATCAGGAAGCATAGATGCGAGCGTCAGCAATGGAATAAAAGAGATGAAAGAGAGAATCACAGGTACTGAAGATTCCATAGAAAACATTGCCATAACAATCAAAGAAAATTGCAAAATGCAAAAAGATCCTAACTCAAAACATCCAGGAAATCCGGGACAAAATGAGAAGACCAAATCGAAGGATAATAGGTATAGATGAGAATGAAGACTTTCAAATTAAAGGCCCAGTAAAGATCTTCAAAACATTTATAGAAGAAAAGTTCCCAAACCTAAAGAGATGCCCGTGAAGATTCAAGAGGACTACAGAACTCCAAATAGACTGAACAAGAAAAGAAATTCCACCAGACACTTGATAATCAGAACAACAAATGCACTAAATAAAGATTGAATATTAAAAGAAGTAAGGGGAAAAGATAAAGAAACATATAAAGGCAGACCTATCAGAATTACACCAGACTTTTCACCAGAGATTATAAAAGCCAGAAGATCCTGGACAGATTTTATACAGAACCTAAGAGAACACAAATGCCAGTCCAGGCTACTATACCCAGAAAAACTCTCAATTATCATGGATGATGAAACAAAAGTATTCATGACAAAATCAAATTTACAGAATATCTTTTCACAAATCCAGCCATTCAAAAGATAATAAAGGAAAAAATCCAATACAAGGAGAGAAATGATGCCTTAGAAAAAGCAATAAAATAATCCTTCTACAAACCTATAAGAAGATATCTGCAAAAGCAGAATCCCAACTCTAACAACAAAAATAACAGTAAGTAACAATTACTTTTTCTCAATATCTCTTAATATCAATGGATTCAATTCACCAATAAAAAGACATAGACTAACAGACTGACTACATAAACAGGACCCAACTTTTTGCTGCATACAGGAAACCCACCTCAGGGACAAAGACAGATGCTACCTCCCAGTAAAAGGCTGGAAAATAATTTCCAAGCAAATGGTCTGAAGAAACAAACTTGAGTAGTCATTCTAATATTGAATAAAATTGACTTCCAACCAAAAATTATCAAAAAAGACAAGGAG
Source organism: Mus musculus (assembly GCF_000001635.26). Classification (NCBI taxonomy): domain Eukaryota; kingdom Metazoa; phylum Chordata; class Mammalia; order Rodentia; family Muridae; genus Mus; species Mus musculus. Next base: position 87,183,386 of record NC_000079.6, on the reverse strand, counting down.
GGCACTTCATTCTCATCAAAGTTAAAATCTTCCAAGATGAACACTCAATTCTGAATATCTATGCTCCAAATGCAAGGGTATCCACATCCATTAAAGAAACTTTAGTAAAGCTCAGATCACACATTACACCACACACAATAATAGTGGGAGACTTTAACACCCCACTCTCCTCAATGGACAGATTCTGGAAATACAAACTAAACAAAGACACAGTGAAACTAAAAGAAGTTATGAACCAAATGGATTTAACCAATATTTACAGAAAAATTTACCCTAAAACAAAAGGTTATACCTTCTTCTCAGCAGCTCATGGTACCTTCTCCAAAATTGACCATATAATTGGTCACAAAACCTACGTTTAACATATACAAAAGTATTGAAATTATCTCATGCATCCTATCAAATCATCACGGACTAAGGATGATATTTAATAACAACACAAATAATAAAGCCAACATTCACGTGGATGCTAAACGATATTCTACTCAATGATAATTTGGTCAAGGAAGAAATAAAGAAAGAAATTAAAGACTTTTTAGTGTTTAATAAAAATGACTCCACAACATACACAAACTTTTGGGACACAATGAAAGCAGTCCTAAGAGGAAAACTCATAGATATGAGTTCAGCGAAAAGGGAACTAGAGAGAGCACACACTAGTAGCTTGACAGCACACCTAAAAGCTCTAGAGCAAAAGGAAGCAAATTCACCCAAGAGGAGTAGACAGCAGAAAATTATCAAACTCAGGGCTGAAATCAACCAAGTATAAACAAAAAGAATTATACAAAGAATCAACCAAACCAGGAGCTGTTTTTTTGAGAAAATCAACAAGATAGATAAACCCTTAGCCAGACTAACTAGAGAAAACAACAAAATCAGAAATGAAAAGGGAGATATAACAACAGAACCTGAGGAAATCAAAAACATCACCAGATTCTACTACAAAAGGCTATACTCAACAAAACTGGAAAACCTGGTTGAAATGGACAATTTTCTAGTCAGATACCAGGTAACAAAGTTAAATCCAGTTTGGATTAATGATCTAAACAGCACCATATTCCCTAAAGAAAGAGAAGCAGTCATTAATAAACTGTCTATAAGAAAAAAGACCACTAACAGAGTGGGAAAGGATCTTTGCCAATCTTAAGTCAGATAGGGGACTAATATCCAATATATACAAAGAACTCAAGAAGATTTTCTCCAGAAAATCAAATAACCATATTAAAAACTGTGGCACAGAGCTAAACAAATAATTCTCAAATGAGGAATAACAAATGGCTGAGAAGCACCTGAAAAAAAAATGTTTGACATCTTTAATCATCAGGGAAATGCAAATCAAAACAACTCTGAGATTACACCTTACACCAGTCAGAATGGCTAAGATCAAAAATTTAAGTGACAGCAGATGCTGGCAAGGATGTGTAGAAAGAGGAACACTCCTCCATAGCTGGTGGAATTGCAACTGGGACAACCACTCTGGAAATCAGTTTGCCAGTTCCTCAGAAAATTGGATATTGTACTACCAGAAGAACCAGCAATACCTCTCTGGTCATATACCCAGAATTTGTCCCAAGTTGTAATAAGGATGCATGTTCCACTATGTTCATAGCAGCTTATTTATAATAGCCAGAAACTGGCAAGAACCCAGATGCATCTCAACAGAAGAATGGATTCTGAAAATGTGGTACTACTCAGCTATTAAAAACAATGAATTTATGAAATTCTTAGTCAAATGTATCTGGAGGATATCATCCTGAGTGAGATAACCCAATCACAAAAACACACATGATATGCATGCACCGATAAGTGGATATTAGCCAGAAACTTAGAATACCCAAGATACTATATGCAAAACACATGAAACTCAAGAAGGAAGACTAAAGTATGGATACTTTGTTCTTTCTTAGAATGGGGAACAAAAATACTCGTGGAAGGATTTACAGAGACAAAGTTCAGAGTGGGGCCTGAAGGAATGACCATCCGGAGACTGCACCATTTGGGGAACCACCCCATAAACAAACAATAAACCCAGTCACTATGTAGATGCCATCAAAAGCCTGCTGACAGGAGCCTGAGATAGCTGTCTCATGTGAGGCTGTGCCAGTGCCTGGAAAATACAGAAGTAGATGCTCACAGTCATCCATTGGACAGAGTACAAAGTCCCCAATAAATGAGCTAGAGAAAAACCCAGGGAGCTGGAGGGGACTGAAACCCTATAGAAGAAACATCAATATGATCTAACCAGTACCTCCAGAGCTCCTTGGAACTATACCACCAATCAAAGAAAACACAGAGTGGAACATGTGGCTCTATCTATATATGTAGCAGAAGATGGCCTAGTTGTTCATCAATGGGAGGAGAGGCCCTTGGACCGTGAATGGGAGTGGGTGGGTTGGGGAGCACAGGAAGTTAGGAGGTGATAGGAGATTTTTGGAGGGGAAACTAGGAAAGGGGATAACATTTGAAATGTAAATAGAGAAAATATTTAATATAAAAAAGAAATAACGATCAAAAAAGAAATTAATATTTTATAAAAATTCATGTTCTTTCCATCTTTAAATGCAATATATCTCTTTTTATGCTTAATGATATAAACTTTATTATCAGCAATTGTGCCTTACAATTAGGTACTGAAGAATAATCAACCATTAGCATTGACAATATACTGTGATGATTATGGTTAGCCTTTCTCAATTAATGCAAATGTTGAGAAAGGCATCTAATGTTAAAGTAATTCTACACTATATCAGTTCACTAAAGAAAAGCAGATTAAAGCCTGTCTTACTGATGGTTGTACAATCACAACCAGTAAGCAACAGTTGCAGAATTAAAAACATTTCCTTTGAGCTAAAGGGATCTGCAACCCTATAGGTGGAACAACAATATGAACTAACCAGTACCCCTGGAGCGCGTGTCTCTAGCTGCATATGAATCAGAAGATGGCCTAGTCAGCCATCAGTGGAAAGAGAGGCCCATTGGTCGTGCAAACTTTATATACCTCAGTACAGGGGAACGCCAGGGCCAAGAAGTGGGAGTGGGGGGAGGGGAGTGGGAGGGGAGGGTTTGGGGGAATTTGGGGTAGCGTTGGAAATGTAAATGGAGAAAATACCTAATTAAAAAAATAATAAAACAAAGAAAAAGGGAAAAAACCACTTCCTTTGAAAAACTTGAAATGCTTTAGTCAAATTTTTCACAGGATATACAATTTTGTAATACACAATGTACAACATTTTGTTTGGAAGGAGAGAAAGCTAGGTATCCTGACCAAAACAATATACAATGTTTGTTTCCCTGGGTCTTAATTGTCAAATTCAGGATGACTTTCTATTTTCTACCCATTTACTGCCAAATTTAATAATTTCATGTACCTTAACAGCTGAATAGAAGTCCATTGTATAAATGAACCTGATTTTCATTATTCATTAGTCAGTTGATTAATGTTTCCTATCTACAGTTTCTGCCTCTCATTAAGAGAGTAGCAATGGGCATGAATAAATATCCCTGCACTGTGTAGTCCTCTAGAATTAAACCCACAAATGATATAGTTATATTGGTGGTAGCCAAGACCATTCTGGGAATACAAATGCCTCTCTATATGGTAAGGTCTGAGGAGCTGTGTCCCCACAGTTCAAGGACCTATAGGAATATTTGTACAGAAAGGCATTTTGATTCACTTTAGAATTGTGTCTGCATTTTTGGTTTTTCTATTGGAAGACTTTACTTTTACTTTGTCTATGACAAACATTTCCTCCAGAATCAGGAAACAGAAGCTTGGGACTATGATTTATTCTTGTTTATCTATGCGGATCATGGGAGAAGAATAGATTTCTACTCTTCTAATGTGTTAATAACGGTTCTGCAATTGAATTAACACAAGTCCCTGGGCTGGGTGCATCATCTAACATCCATATATTCTATTCTGATGAGATCTTTATTCTGACAATGATTTGCTGAACAACCTGTTCCAAACAACAGCTAGATTCTCAGAAAGTTAGCAGAGTCTTGCAGGATCATTAGTTATAAGACGTAACAGGAACATTCAAAGGGTTGCCCAGCAAAGTTGAGGAACTGTCTCAGACTATTAATTTGCAGGAAACCTTGGGCAATAGAAGAGTTGGATTTTATGATATAGGATGTGGGCAGAAACTAGGTGTCAATAGCTAAATCAGCATATCTCAGGTATGTAGTATAGCACCTCTCTATACTGTAACTGCAATTGCTAACAACCATAGTCACTTAGTTATGTACCAATGTGCTGGGTTAGATTTTAAGCTCTTGCTGAAGCTGTGTTTCCTTTCTTGAGACATTTGATGGGTTAGCAGAGTGCCTTGGGGATTGAGGAGGAGAAGGGAGTGTGAAATGACATTGTGCATATTATTGTTGAAAGTAGGAAGTTCTTTTGAAAGACTGTATTGAGAAACTAAGAAAATAAATTAAACCCTTTTCAGCTGTGAAAAAAAAATGTGTAAATAAAGATGGCCTGAGATGTCTCAGTTTCAGAATGCATGAACTGTTTTTCTTAGTCCAAGTCTTCTTTTTCCTCTTCCACATATTCTTCTTCAATTTGAACCTTCCTGGGGCTGAGTTTTGGTACTGTGAGCTATGGTGGATCTAACCTTGGGTTTTGAGGGACTTTCACATTGTTTTCTGTAGAAGCTATAGCAGTGTATTCCCAACAACCATGGATAAGAATTCCATTTTCCTGACATTCTTGTTAGCATCTGCTTGCATTAGTTTTATTAAATATTTCATTATGATTTAGGCAAGCAAAAAATCTTAGAAACATAATAATTATATTTCCCTGATTGATAAGTGTAATGTGCACTTTTATATTTCTCATTAATTGAGAATTTTTGTGAAATTTTATATCCAAATTTTGAATTGGGTTATTTGTTTTCATAGTGGTAAATATTATTTCTTTTCTTTTAATTCTCAACACTAATGCCTTGCCAGATATATAGTTCATAACATTTTGTCACATTCTGGGAAATATGCTTTGGTGAAATGGTGGTGTCCTTTGCCATTTATTAACTTTTAGTGTCATGGATTTAATTACATTTTTAAGTGTTGACCTTCATATCTATGCTTTTCAGATAGTGTTCAGAAAGATCTTTCCATTGCCAGTGAAATAAAATCAATTTCTTACTCTCTTCTTGAGTACATTTAATATCTGGTCTTCTGCTGAAGTCCTTTATCTTTTAAAACTTATTCTTTTTCCAAGATAATATGCATGGATACTTACATTCTTCCTCATGCAACTATCTTATTTGACCAGCTTCACTCATTGCCAATACTGTTTTCTTTAATATCTACTTTCTAGTTTCTTTATCAAAATCACAAATCTATAGCAGTATGGAGTTATGTCCATGTCTTCCATCTATTCCATTCATGAATTTATCTATTTTTGTGCTAATACATTGCTATTTTAATTACTCTGGATTTGTAGTATAACTTAAAATCCGGTATCATGATATTTTCAATAATTTTAATACTATTCAGGATGGCTTTATATATATAAAGAGTTTTAGAGTTTGTTTATGGTATTTAGAATTATTTTTTAATTACTTGACAATATGTGTTGGAATGTTAATCTGGATTGCAATAAATGTCTAGTGCTTGAAGTCTTCTGTAGACCAATAAGAATTCAACGGTAAAAAACCAATGAATACTTTCTTGATATAGTATGAGTATATGCATATACTATATGATATATGATATACTATATGATATAGTATGAGTATATGCATAAATGACCCAAACAACAACTCTAGGAAAGGCCTATACCTGACAAATACTTTCAGCAATGTAGGAGGATTCAATATTATACACAAATATTGGAATATTTCTTGTGTACAAATGACAGGCACAATAATAAAGAAAGCATGAAAGCAATTCCTTTCTTAGTACCTTCAAAACACAAACTAAAATATCTTGAACCTATTTTAATTAAACATGTAAAAGACCTGTAGAGAGCAACTTTAAGAGACTTTAAGACATTGAAAAATAATACTGGAAAAGGTAACAGTAGATGAAAAGAAAACTCATGAGATTGGTAATTTTAAAATGAACATGTTGAAGTAAAAGAAAACAAAACAAACAAACAAAAAAAACAAACAAATACAAACACAAAGAAACAAACAAGCAAAACTTAGATGAAATGCTATCCCGAAAATCTATAGCAAAACTAAGGTGAAAGCCAGTAATACACTGAAATTTAATGTAAGTTTATAGTTACTGACATCTAACCAGACAGCCATAAATCCTACTAAATGTTCCCTAAAGAAAAATCTCAACTAAAACTTGGATTTAAAAAATTTTCAACTGTCAAGATATCTTAGTCATGAAGCACTTTCCAATCAAGTACAATAAAATGTACAACATTCCTACTCTCACATAAATAATAGCGGGCTTGGTTGGTTGTGCGTTTCATTTTAGCACTAGGGAGATAGAGACAGGCAGATACCTGAAGGTTGCTAGTAAATTATGCTAGAATACTCAATGAAATTCAGGGTCTTTTGTTTGTTTGTTTGTTTCTCTTTTTTCTTTTTATTAAAAGGTATTTTATACAATATTCTCTAATTATAATTTCCCATCCACCAACTATTTGAAGATACTGCCCACTTACAAACTCACTCAAACACCTGTTCTTTTTTACTCTCATTAGAATATAAACAGACTAAATATTCAAAGAATAATAAATTTTATTTCTGACTATTGTGTAGGGTTTTTTTTCTTAATTTCTTTCTTACCATGATTATCCTTTGTATAAAATAAGGCTACTAATTTGTTTAAGATAATTTTATATCCAGCCATTTTGCCGAGATTGTTTATCAGCTGTAGGAGTTCTCAGGTTAAAATTTTTAGGTTGCTTAAGTATTCTATCATATCATCCTGAGATAGTGACATCTTGACTTCTTCCTTTTCAACTTACATCCCTTTTGAACACCTTTTGTTGTATAATTGCTTTAGCTAGAACTTTGAGTACTATATTGAATCAATAGAGAAAGACAAACCTTTAATTGTCCCTGACTTTCCTAGTATTGCTTCAATTTCTCTCCATTTAATTTGATGTTGGTTGTTAGTTCACTGTATATTGCTTTTAATGTTAAGGTATCTACCATGAATTACTGATCTTTCCAAGACTTTTAACATGAAGTGGTTTTATATTTTGTCAAAAAGCTTTTTTTTAGCTTCTATTTAGAAGGTAATGTGATTTTTTTCTTTGAGCTTATTATTTATACTGGATTATTTTGATGGGTTTCCATATATTGAACCAGCCAGCGATATAGCCAACCTTATATCCCTGGGATGAAGCCTACTTGATCTTGGTGAATGATCATTTTAATGTGTTCTCAGATTTTGTTTGTAAGAATTTTACTGAGTGTTTTTGCATTGATATTAATAAGTGAAGTTAGTTTGAAGTTCTCTTTCTTTGTTTAGTCTTTGGGTGATTTAAGATATCAGTGTAAATAAGCCTTCATAGAGCAAATGTGGTAGTTTTTTCCAATATGGTAGGACATTTCAGTTAAGGTCATCCCTATTGGGTCCTGGGAGCCTTTCACATCCTTTGAGTCTGTGAGTTCTAGAGGTTCTCTCAGATATACAATAAACATAGCTAAAAGAGTTATATAAACTAAAAGGGATAATATATATTAAGAATGCCCAATCCATCATTTTTTTTCAATTTAGGTACATTACTACTAACATCTAGCCTAACTTAAAGAGTTTACAATTCTACAGTTGAATTATGTTTTGATTTTTCATTTGCATTACCATCAGAAAACCGTCCTTCCAAATTTACATTACCTTCCTCAATGCTAAACAACTTATGTTTGAATGTGAGATTATAACTAGTCTTTGACCCCATCAGAGATCTGAGAATGACTTGAATATTACCTGAATATATAAGAACATAGCTTCCAAAACTTAAACAAATTACAGAGACAGCAGACTATCTAGACAGTCCCTTATTCCTAAAAACATTGGGGCATCTGTCCTTAGACTTCTGTCCCAGAATCATCTGGCAGACCTTAAATTAAGCAGAAATTATGAAAGAATAATTTACTCTTTCTTAGTACAGCTAACCTTGTGACTTTACACACTGCATTGTGTGTTCTTTCCTGGACAATATATACTGTATGTGGATGAATTAGAGCAGTTTCTACCCAGTACCTACCTTGCCACATCTGGAGCAACTCCATATGAAGAATATGATGCTCAGTGTCTTCTTCGAACCACAAAGACAGTGCTGTCAGTAGTAGACATGTCACTTAGTCAAAAATCTAATAACAATGAAATGATGATTCCTGCCATATTCTGTGTGTTTTGAAAGTTTTTGAAGAGTATCTATCTAAATAACATACAACTGAACTATTAAACTTTGACTACTCTTAGCTATTTCAATTTGAATAATATTGAAAACACTTTATTATAATTAAATAAGAATCTAATACAACCAGGAGTTTGCTAACTGCCCCTTAACTTTCATTAATCATTTATCCTAAGTCTTTTGTAACAGCAGCTATTAGAAGGAGTGGTCCTAAGTCTTGAATTCTTAAAGGAGTTTCATAGACATTATGTCTATCCGAGAGTAACAATATTAATTCATACATTTGTACCAATATGCAAAGATTTATACCAATGGCAAACTTAAATCTGCATCAATATATAAATTCTGTACCAATATAAGAAATTATTCAATATTTTATCAACTATAAAAATTTTTACCAATGTAAGATATTCACTATACTCCCTTCTATGCATAAAAACAATTAAAATCAAATTTTATTCATCTCTATCCTTTGTTTATTTGATTGTTAGAGGTGAGAACCATCTACTGTCTACTTCGCTGTACTTTCCAAGCAGGCTGACTCTTTGCACAGCAGAGCCCACCAGCTTTCTCCAGGTTAACATGTAGAACTTTGTTGGGAGCCGCGCCCACATTCGCCGTTACAAGATGGCGCTGACAGCTGTGTTCTAAGTGGTAAACAAATAATCTGCGCATGTGCCGAGGGTGGTTCTTCACTCCATGTGCTCTGCCTTCCCCGTGACGTCAACTCGGCCGATGGGCTGCAGCCAATCAGGGAGTGACACGTCCTAGGCGAAGGAGAACTCTCCTTAAGAGGGACGGGGTTTCGTTTTCTCGCGCTCTTGCTTCTTGCACTCTGGCTCCTGAAGATGTAAGCAATAAAGCTTTGCCGCAGAAGATTCTGGTCTGTTGCGTCTTTCCTGGCCGGTCGTGAGAACGCGTCTAATAACAATTGGTGCCGAATTCCGGGACGAGAAAAAACTCGGGACTGGCGCAAGGAAGATCCCTCATTCCAGAACCAGAACTGCGGGTCGCGGTAATAAAGGTTCCCGTAAAGCAGACTGTTAAGAAGGATTCAACTGTATGAATTCAGAACTTTTCAGCTGGGGAACGAGAGTATCAGTGAGTACAGCTTTACGAGGTAAGTCTGATCTTGAACTTTCTAAGGAAATTCAAGACAGTCTATCAGAAGTAAAGTGGAATATGTTTGGCCTTGAATTTTTTCTAGTGTTAGAAGCCCTTTTGTTCCTTTTCACATGTTATCAAGTGGTTAAGATAGGGCGGATTCTAGATGAAATTCAGGACAAGCTATCAGAAGTAAAGTGGGGAGAGAGAGTAGGAACAAAGAGGAAATATGGTACACAAAATAAGTATACAGGCCTTTCCAAGGGTCTTGAACCCGAGGAAAAGTTTAGGTCAGGTAAGAATACCTGGGGAGAGATTAGAAGGAAGGAAAAGAAAAAAGAAAAGAAAAAAGATCGATTAGCGGAGGTCTCTAGGAGATACTCGTCACTAGATGAGCTCAGGAAGCCAGCTCTTAGTAGCTCTGAAGCAGATGAAGAATTCTCCTCTGAGGAAACAGACTGGGAGGAAGAAGCAGCTCATTATGAGAAAAAAGGGTACCAGCCAGGTAAAGTGCTAGCTAATCAGTTAAGGAAGCCAAAAGCGGCTGGCGAAGGCCAGTTTGCTGATTGGCCTCAGGGCAGTCGGTTTCAAGGTCCGCCCTATGCGGAGCCCCCGCCCTGCGTAGTGCGTCAGCAATGCGCAGAGAGATGCGCAGAGAGGCAGTGCGCAGAGAGGCAGTGCGCAGACTCATTCATTCCCAGAGAGGAACAAAGGAAAATACAACAGGCATTTCCGGTCTTTGAAGGAGCCGAGGGTGGGCGTGTCCACGCTCCGGTAGAATACTTACAAATTAAAGAAATTGCCGAGTAGGTCCGTAAATACGGAACCAATGCTAATTTTACCTTGGTGCAGTTAGACAGGCTCGCCGGCATGGCACTAACTCCTGCTGACTGGCAAACGGTTGTAAAAGCCGCTCTCCCTAGTATGGGCAAATATATGGAATGGAGAGCTCTTTGGCATGAAGCTGCACAAGCGCAGGCCCGAGCAAACGCAGCTGCTTTGACTCCAGAGCAGAGAGATTGGACTTTTGACTTGTTAACGGGTCAGGGAGCTTATTCTGCTGATCAAACAAACTACCATTGGGGAGCTTATGCCCAAGTTTCTTCCACGGCTATTAGGGCCTGGAAGGCGCTCTCTCGAGCAGGTGAAACCACTGGGCAGTTAACAAAGATAATCCAGGGACCTCAGGAATCCTTCTCAGATTTTGTGGCCAGAATGACAGAGGCAGCAGAGCGTATTTTTGGAGAGTCAGAGCAAGCTGCGCCTCTGATAGAACAGCTAATCTATGAGCAAGCCACAAAGGAGTGCCGAGCGGCCATAGCCCCAAGAAAGAACAAAGGCTTACAAGACTGGCTCAGGGTCTGTCGAGAGCTTGGGGGACCTCTCAGCAATACAGGTTTAGCGGCTGCCATCCTTCAATCCCAAAACCGCTCCATGGGCAGAAATAATCAGAGGACATGTTTTAATTGCGGAAAGCCTGGGCATTTTAAGAAAGATTGCAGAGCTCCAGATAAACAGGGAGGGACTCTCACTCTTTGCTCTAAGTGTGGCAAGGGTTATCATAGAGCTGACCAGTGTCGCTCTGTGAGGGATATAAAGGGCAGAATTCTTCCCCCACCTGATAGTCAATCAGCTTATGTGCCAAAAAACGGGTCATCGGGCCCTCGGTCCCAGGGCCCTCAAAGATATGGGAACCGGTTTGTCAGGACCCAGGAAGCAGTCAGAGAGGCGACCCAGGAAGACCCACAAGGGTGGACCTGCGTGCCGCCTCCGACTTCCTACTAATGCCTCAAATGAGTATTCAGCCGGTGCCAGTGGAGCCTATACCATCCTTGCCCCCGGGAACCATGGGCCTTATTCTCGGCCGGGGTTCACTCACCTTGCAGGGCTTAGTAGTCCACCCTGGAGTTATGGATTGTCAACATTCCCCTGAAATACAGGTCCTGTGCTCAAGCCCTAAAGGCGTTTTTTCTATTAGTAAAGGAGATAGGATAGCTCAGCTGCTGCTCCTCCCTGATAATACCAGGGAAAAATCTGCAGGACCTGAGATAAAGAAGATGGGCTCCTCAGGAAATGATTCTGCCTATTTGGTTGTATCTTTGAATAATAGACCTAAGCTCTGCCTTAAGATCAACGGAAAAGAGTTTGAAGGCATCCTTGATACCGGAGCAGATAAAAGTATAATCTCTACACATTGGTGGCCCAAAGCATGGCCCACCACAGAGTCATCTCATTCATTACAGGGCCTAGGTTATCAATCATGTCCCACTATAAGCTCCATTGCCTTGACGTGGGAATCCTCTGAAGGGCAGCAAGGGAAATTCATACCTTATGTGCTCCCACTCCCGGTTAACCTCTGGGGAAGGGATATTATGCAGCATTTGGGCCTTATTTTGTCCAATGAAAACGCCCCATCGGGAGGGTATTCAACTAAAGCAAAAAATATCATGGCAAAGATGGGTTATAAAGAAGGAAAAGGGTTAGGACATCAAGAACAGGGAAGGATAGAGCCTATCTTACCTAATGGAAACCAAGACAGACAGGGTCTGGGTTTTCCTTAGCGGCCATTGGGGCAGCACGACCCATACCATGGAAAACAGGGGACCCAGTGTGGGTTCCTCAATGGCACCTATCCTCTGAAAAACTAGAAGCTGTGATTCAACTGGTAGAGGAACAATTAAAACTAGGCCATATTGAACCCTCTACCTCACCTTGGAATACTCCAATTTTTGTAATTAAGAAAAAGTCAGGAAAGTGGAGACTGCTCCATGACCTCAGAGCCATTAATGAGCAAATGAACTTATTTGGCCCAGTACAGAGAGGTCTCATGCTGGTTAATCAACTCATAGATCTTGTCCAGATACAACTAGATGTATTATGACAAATAACTCAGCTGGGATGTGAACAAAAGTTTCCGGGATTGTGTGTTATTTCCATTCAGTATGTTAAATTTACTAGGGCAGCTAATTTGTCAAAAAGTCTTTTTCAGTATATGTTACAGAATTGGACGGCTGAATTTGAACAGATCCTTCGGGAATTGAGACTTCAGGTCAACTCCACGCGCTTGGACCTGTCGCTGACCAAAGGATTACCCAATTGGATCTCCTCAGCATTTTCCTTCTTTAAAAAATGGGTGGGATTAATATTATTTGGAGATACACTTTGCTGTGGATTAGTGTTGCTTCTTTGATTGGTCTGTAAGCTTAAGGCCTAAACTAGGAGAGACAAGGTGGTTATTGCCCAGGCGCTTGCAGGACTAGAACATGGAGCTTCCCCTGATATATCTATGCTTAGGCAATAGGTCGCTGGCCACTCAGCTCTTATATCCCATGAGGCTAGTCTCATTGCACGGGATAGAGTGAGTGTGCTTCAGCAGCCCGAGAGAGTTGCACGGCTAAGCACTGCAATGGAAAGGCTCTGCGGCATATATGAGCCTATTCTAGGGAGACATGTCATCTTTCATGAAGGTTCAGTGTCCTAGTTCCCTTCCCCCAGGCAAAACGACACGGGAGCAGGTCAGGGTTGCTCTGGGTAAAAGCCTGTGAGCCTAAGAACTAATCCTGTACATGGCTCCTTTACCTACACACTGGGGATTTGACCTCTATCTCCACTCTCATTAATATGGGTGGCCTATTTGCTCTTATTAAAAGGAAAGGGGGAGATGTTGGGAGCCGCGCCCACATTCGCCGTTACAAGATGGCGCTGACAGCTGTGTTCTAAGTGGTAAACAAATAATCTGCGCATGTGCCGAGGGTGGTTCTTCACTCCATGTGCTCTGCCTTCCCCGTGACGTCAACTCGGCCGATGGGCTGCAGCCAATCAGGGAGTGACACGTCCTAGGCGAAGGAGAACTCTCCTTAAGAGGGACGGGGTTTCGTTTTCTCGCGCTCTTGCTTCTTGCACTCTGGCTCCTGAAGATGTAAGCAATAAAGCTTTGCCGCAGAAGATTCTGGTCTGTTGCGTCTTTCCTGGCCGGTCGTGAGAACGCGTCTAATAACAGAACTTTATTGTTCCCCTGCTCATGCCTCCAACCTGAGAATATTGTGATCCAATTTATCATGTCTTTTATTCTAGTTCTGACCTGCATGGCTTGTGGAGGAACCATGTGGCTAGGTTCCACTCAGTTAAGAAATCAATTCTACCTACCTCCTAATCTCACATCAGCTTGTGTTTTCCATTTGAAATTCTCCAATTAATTTTTAAAAGCGAGTACAAGCCTTACACATTGGATGCCATTTGTTGCATTAATTGCAAAAAATCTACTCAGATCACCCTACCAGTGGAGGCACAAATTCCTCCCTATCTACACTATGTTCTGGATTCTCGAAAGAAACACACACACACACACACACACACACACACTGCCTTCTATTTTAATATACCTTAAACAGCACAATGGTAGGACCACTCTCAAATTTCTCCTTTGCTAATGCCTCCTCTCTTATCCTATACTCCTGAATTAATGCTTACTAAAATCTAAATTCCATCTTTGCTATCCTATACACAAACTGGGACACCCTTGGGTCACTCTTCCTGGATCTTACCTGGCTGTATGCTATTGGTTCTCCAGCTCTCAAGCCTGTTCTTTCTACTTTTCATGAATGGTGATTTTAAATCTTTCTTCTCCCACTGGTTGCCTTACACAGGAAATCTAAAGGCCCAACTCTGTCTCTCTGTCCAGTCTTTTGCCTCTGGAAACTTTATTTACCAATTAGAACCAAATAGGGGCAGGACCCTAGCATCTCACATGTGGGATTCCCATGGAATTTGGAAACCAATAATGTAAGCATTAAATCGAATTCACAACAGAGTAATTTTCCATCGTGTAAATGAATCACATTATCTGTGCTCATTCTTTGCTTGAGAGACATCTTTGTTCTTTCTTGCTTCTATTACAAATAAGGCTACTATGAACATAGTAGAGCACATGTCCTTGCAATATGTTGGAGCATCTTTTGAGTATATGCTCTGGAGTGGTATAGTTGTGTCTTCAGACAGAACTTTTTCAAAATTTCTTTACATCATTCAGATTGATTTCCAAAGTGGAATTCTTACTGTCTAAAGGAAATGCAAGGACAAAAATGGAGCAAAGACTGAAGGAAAGTCCATCTAAAGACTGGACCAACTTTGGATGCATCCTATGTACAGGCACCAAACACCGACACTCTTTCTGATGCCACATTATGCTTGCAGACAAGAGTCTGTCATGTCTGTCCTCTGAGAGGCTCTATCAGCACCTGACTAATATAGATGTAGATACTGATAGTAAACCATTTGACTGAGGTCAGTGACCTCAATGGAAGTGGTTGAGGAGGACTATAGGAGCTGAAGGAGATTGTAACCCCATAGAAAGAATGACAAGATTAAATATCCAGATACTTCAGAACTCCCAGACACTAAAGAGCATATATGGGTTCCTGGTGTGCATGCTCCAGAAGATTGCCTTGTCTGCCCTCAGTGGGAGGGGATTTGCTTGGTCCTATGCAATCTAGATGCCCCAGAGAAGGGAGATGCTAGAGGGGTGAGGTGGGAGTGGATGTGTGTGGGGCAAGTACCCTGCTAGAGGTGAAGGGGAGCAGGAATGTCATAGAGGACTCATGGGGGGGGGGCGGGAAGGGGAACAACATTTGAAATGTAAATAAATAAAATAATTAATAAAAAGTGAAAAAGAGTAATAATATAATAATGTAAAATAAAACAAAACAGACCAGAACAAAACAAAAGAAACAAACTATAGAAGAAACGAAGGAAGATGAACCGAAGAAAAGCTTAAGAAATATGTATAGATGCAGAGGAACACAAGTTCACACACAGAAATGTCATAAAAACATGGGAGCAGAAAGCATAATGAATATACAAGGGAACTACAAGGTTAAAAAAAAAAGCCCAGATGAAGAATTATTAGACAATGATCCAACAAAAATTTCATTAAGTTGGTTTTTATTAGCCATCTACTACTGTGCATTGAGACTGGTGAGTGGTTGGTATACAGAATGAAATAAAATTACCCAAATTTACATGGATGCAAATATTGTTTTATAATAAAAAAGTGCTTGGAAATCTACTACAGGAACACATGAAAGACATCAAACACCATGATCAAGTAGGCTTTATCTTACTGATGCAGGAATGGCTTAATATGCTTAAATCCGTAAATATAACCTACCATGTAAACAGACTTAAAGACAAAAAATAATGTTTCACAGATACAGAAAAGACCTCTGACAAAAATCAAAATTTCACAATGACAAAAGTTCTGAAGAGAATAGAGATGCACCAACATAATAAAGACAATTTGAACAATCACATAGCAAATATCATTTAAATGGAAGTTCAAAGGATTTCCACTAAAATCAAGAAAAAAATTGTTTTTAATCTTTCGTTAACTACTGAATATAGCACTTGACGTCTTAGCTAGAGCAATACATAACTGAAAAATATCAGGGTTATAAAATTAAGTAAGGTAGAAATCAAACATAATGCAATGATAGGAAAGTATACATACATATCCCTGTAATTCCATAAAGAAACTCCTATAGCTTATAAACACTTTAAACAAAGTAGCTGGATGTAAAAACAATAGAAGGAACAATAAGGTGCTGAGAAGGTATATTCTTTTTTTTTTAGGAAGAAATGTCCTATAATTATCTATTAAATCCATTTTTCATAACTTCTGTTACTTTCACTGTGTCTCTGATTAGATTCTATTTCCATGATCTGTGCATTTATGAGGTGTGGTGTTGAAGTCTCCTACTATTATTGTTTGAGGTGCAATGTGTGATTTGAGCTTTAGTAAAGTTTCTTTTATGAATGTGGGTGCCCTTGCATTTGGAGCATAGATGGTCAAAATTGAGAGTTCATCTTGGTATATTTTTCCCTTGACAAACATGAAGTGTCCTTCCTAATTTTTTTTTTATATATATATACCTTTTTGTTGAAAGTCGATTCTATTCAATATTAGGGTAGCTACTTCTGCTTGTTTCTTGGATCCAATTGTTTGGATATTTTTTCCAGCCTTTTACTCTGAGGTAGTCTCTGTCTTTGACACTGAGGTTCATTTCTAGCATGCAGCAAAATACTTGGTCTTCTTAAGTATCCAGTTGTTTAGTCTATGTCTTTTTAATGGGAAACTGAGTGAATTGTATTCAAAGATATTAAGAAATAGTGATTGTTGCCTCCTGTTATTTTTGGTGTTATATGCGGAATTCTATTTGTGTGGCTATCTTCTTTTGGGTTTGTTGGGAGATTAGTTTCTTGCTTTTTCTAGGGTGTAGTTCCCTCCTTATGTTGGAGTTTTCCATCCACTGTCCATTATAGGGCTGGAATTGTGGAAAGATATTGTGTAAATTTGTTTCTCTCATGGAATATCTTGGTTTCTCCATCTATATGAATTGTGAGTTTTGCTAAGTATAATAGTCTGAGGTGGCATTTGTGTTCTCTTAAGGTCTGTTTACCATTGCCCAGGATTTTCTGTATTTTACAGTCTATGATGAGAAACCTGGTGTAATTCTGATAGGTTTTCCTTTATTCTTTTTTCCCTACAATATTTAATATTCATTGTTTTGTGCAATTGATGTTTTGACTATTATGTGACAGGAGGAATTTCTTTTCTGGTCCAATCTATTTGGAGTTCTGTACAATCCTTGTTTGTTTATGGTCATTTTTTTTATAATTTTGTTGAAGATATTTACTGGCCCTTTAAGTTGGGAATCCCCCCTCTCTTCTATACCTATTATCCTTAGATTTGGTCTTCTCATTGTGTCCTCGATTTCCTGGATGTTTTGGGTTAGGAGCTTTTTGCATTTTGCATTTTCATTGATTGATGTGTCAATGTTTTATATGCTATCTTCTGAACCTGAGGTTCTCTCTTCTATCTCTTTTATTCTGTTTGTGATGCTTGCATCTATGATTCCTAATCTCTTTCATAGGTTTTCTATCTACAGAGTTGTCCCTCTTTGTGATTTCTGTATTGTTTCTATTTCCAATTTAGAACCTGGATGGTTTTGTTCATTTTCTTCACCTATTTTGTTGTGTTTTCATGTAACTCTTTAAGAGATTTTTGTGTTTCCTCTTTAAGAGCTTCTACCTGTTTATCTCTGTTCTCCTGTATTTCTTTTGTTTGTTTGTTCTTTTTTGTTTGTTTGTTTGTTTGTTTGTTTTTTGACACAGGGTTTCTCTGTATAGCCTTGGATTTCCTGTAACTCACTCTGTAGACCAGGCTGGCCTCAAACTCAGAAATTCTCCTACCACTGCCTCCCAAATGCTGGAACTAAAGGTGTGTGCTATCACTGCCCAGTACTACCGTATTTCTTTAAGGGAGTAGTTTATGTCCTTTTTAACATCCTCTCTCACCATCATGAGATGTGATTTTAAATGAGAGTCTTGCTTTTCTGTTGTGTTCTGTTATCCAGGGCTTGCTTTGGGAGACAACTGGGTTCTGATGATGCCAAGAAGTCTTAGATTCTGTTGCTTATGTTAATGCTCTTTCCTCTCACAATCTGGTTATGTCTAGTGTTATCTGGTCTTGCTATCCTTGACTGTGGCTTGGTCCTCCTGTAAGCCTATGTGTCAGCCCTCCTGGGAGACCAGTTCTTTCTGGGAAAAATTTGGTTTTGGAGATCTTTGGCACAGGATCAGCTCTGGGATTCAGATGGAAACTGGATGGATCTTATCCTGGGCTGTTCCTTGTTTCCTGTGTTATGAAGGCTCTGGGCTGATCCCTCATAGGCCAGTAATTTGAGATGAAGTGCTAGTCTCACCTGCACTCTCAGGGGTGTCACTGCTCCTTGGAGACTAGCTCTCTCCTGACAAGTCTTAGTTATGTATACCTGTAAATCCACAAGACATAAAAGAAAAAATTTCAGCTTTATATAGAAATACAACCCCCCCCCAAAAAAAATCAATGCAAGAAAGCATAAAATCAAACAAAAAATAGCTAAAATAATTCTAAATAATAAAAGAATTGTTGGGGTATCATCATCCTCAATCTCTAATTAAACTGCAAAGTATCAGAAAAATAAAGCATGGTATTGGCATAAATCCAGAATTTATGATCAAAGAAATAAAATTGAAGATACAGGTTTACATTCAAGTATCATAAACAACTGATTTTTGATAAGCTAGAAATGCATACTGGAAAAATCCAGTATCTTCAAGAAATGCTATATTTTGAAGTGGGTGCCTATATGTAGAACACAAATAGATTTGTATTTATAATCCTGCATAATTCGATATGAATCATAGACTTCAATGTAAATTCAAATACATTTAATCTGATAGAAGAGGAAGTGGGAAATATTCTTGAGTTAAATGGTCCAGAAAAATAATTTCTGAGGAGAACAATTGATTAATAGGTACTATAAACAACAATTAATACATGGAATATCATGAAAATGAGAAAATTTTGTATTCCATGAACAAGCAAAGCAGCAAACTATAGAAAGAATAATATGTAGACCATATAAAGACTTAAAAAATCCTGCATCAACAAAACAAATTGAACTAAATTAAAATGAGTTATAGATATAAAAAAATCTTTACAGAGGAAATCAAATGGCTGAGAAATAGTTAAATAAATATCTAATATCCTTAGTTATCAGAGAAATATAAATCCAACATAATTTAAAATTTTATATTACAACAATCAGAATTGCCTAGATCAATATTACAGTGATAGCTCCAGGTAGCAAAGAGGTGGATTAAAGGGAACATTCATTTCATTGATCAACTACAAATGTGTACAGAAACTATGGAATCACTATGGAAGAAGTTCTTCAGAATGATCAAATTTTATCTACCTCAAGATCCAACTATACTATTCTTGGGCATATACTCAAAAGATGTTTTACCCTACTATAGAACAACATGCTTGATAATGTCCATTACTGGTAAATTCATATTTAGAAATTGGAACAGCCAAGATGTTTGCCGACAAAAGAATTGATAAAGGAAATGTGGTACATTTACACAATTGAATATTGCTCAGATTTTAAAAAATAAAATCATAAAATTATCAGACAAAGCTAAATAACAAGAAAAATTATCCTGAGTGATATATCTCAGAACCCAAATGTAAATATTTTGTACATTTTTTATGTGTAAATATTAATTAATTCTTTAATAAGTAAGCTACAATCCATTTAACCTCAGATGTTAGTTACATAGTAAGTGACTAGAGGAGAGGGACATCCATAAAAAAGGAAACTAGAATAAATTTGTATGTATATATGGGTGTTTGGAGGCACTGGAATGAGATGATCAAATGGGGAGATTGAGGAACACAGAAAGGAAAACCAAAAACGGAGGGTCATTTAAAGGGTCATATGAAAATCTGCTAAACTAAAGTCTTCCCAGAATGCATAGATATAGGAAGGTGGCAGAAATGTAATTGCCAAATAAGAGGGAGACCGAGCCACCATAACACATCTCTCATCTCATATGAAGCCTCCATTTGGAAAATTTTTTGGGAATCTAACTAAGTTGTTATTCAAAGTTTCCTCTAGAGTACCTCTAAAAAACCCAAGCCATTGTCAAGAGTACTGTTTGCTCCCTAAAAACTGATGCCAAGCTCTATTCCTAAAACACCTACATGACATAATGAACAAGGAGAATTCAAGCTAATGCATACCTATAGCCTCTGAATTATGAAATAGTGTTTTTGCAAGTTTTCATGTCACCAATGGAGAAATATAACCACCAACTCAACTACAAATTCTACAGTCTACAATGGTGACATTGTAAGCAAGATATGTTAGTGCAATAGTGGGACAAAGCTTGGGGAATAACCACTTTATTGGATTTAAGGCATACTCTATGAGATAAAACTCATCCTAGGATCTGCACATGTAGCCAATCTAGCTTTAATTTTTTAACCTTATTTTTAATGATCGTTCTTAAATATTTTAACCACCCTTTTAGCCCACTAACTACCAGAGGTAGTAGGAGACACAGTGGAAGTGGACCTATTTAGAAACATTCTTTGGAACAAGTCCCCTCTGTTTTGTCTGGAAATGAGCAGTTAAGTTCACAGGTTAGCAGTGTTAGCTTGATACACCCACATGTACATCATGGATACACCAGCAGTCTAGTCAGTACAGTTGGGTTAGGAACAGTGGTGACACTACCTAGTAGAAACAGCAGGATTCAGCATTGGCACAAGTCAGCAGAAGGGACAAGAAGGAATACCAAGAGAAGTTCTCAGTGAAGTGACTATCAACTTATACATGATACCCACAAGCATCGTACAGCTAACTCTATAAGCAGGCTTCACTGGAACCCATCACTGCCGGTCAAGTCCTATTTATACACTCCAAAGATCAAGAGTCCTCCATGTGTCTTGCCTCAACAAGTTCAACTGTCTCAGCTGACATTCTGACAATCACACCAATTCTGTAGAAGTAGAAAGGAACTGCAGCACACTACAAGTTGTTGGGTGCCTTTCTCTCTATGTAGTCCAAACAAATGTAGCTCAATTACACAATGTATGGCAGACAAATGCTAGCATGTTGTTAGCAAAGAACACGTCACCATGTGTCCTTTAATGTACTTAATTTAGCAGAACACCCTTCCTCTGTGTCTGATTCAGATTTCAGAGAAAAATGTCTCTTCATGAATCTTCCTTAGTCTTTCCCCTGTGATGACTTCAGCTAAATATTCCTTCATTTATTTGCCCCAACAAGGCGCCATAAAAATTAATTTCCAAAGAATTCTCCAGTTTCCACTTTGTATTACCCTTTCTGTTTAAAAAATTGTCTCTCTCTCTCTAACATCAACAGTATATACAAAATATAAATAATTATAAGAATCATCACATTTTCAATAATAGCGTGTGTCCAATATAGTGAAACAATAGTTTAACTAAACAACCTTAAATTTCTACCAATATACAATGAATACAAAACTCAAAATATCAATCAATATACAATAATTCAAACAAAACACGTTACATTTCTATTAATATATAATAAACAAAAACTTTTAAAACTATTAAAATATATAATTAAACAAGACCTCTTAAATCTCTACTTATACAATAATAAAACAAAAACATTAAATTTGAATTATACAATAATTAAACAAAAATTAAATATCTATTAATAATTAAACAAAAAACCTTACATTTATAGCAATAGGTTTTTTGTGATACCATGTAAAAATACAACTGAAATTTACATTTTATAAAACCTGATAAGTTGTTTGAAGAAATATATGCTACTCTGCCCATTAAATGTCTATTGTATTATATACAATCAGGACTATGTTTTTGTTTGGGATTGGGACACTATTCACTGGGGAGGATTATTTCTCTCACTGTCAGTACTCTTTTATTGTCTACATTATTTGTCTAAAGTTGGGCCTTCTAAGATTTTTCTTTCAATGTGTCAATTGGTATTTCTATTGGTGACATCTCTTTTCAGATGTTTATGCAGACATGTTGGTTTCATGAGTGTTGCTTTTCTGAGCTTCCTATGAGATATAGTATCATAGGAAAGCTCCTGTTTCTCTGGTTCTTATAATATTTTCATGCCCCTCTTCTGAAACAATCCATGAACCAAAAGGTGAAAGACTGTAGTAAATTTATCAGTATGAACTCAGCTGCATGCAAACTCTGCATTTTGACCAGATGCCAGATGTGTTTTATGTAATATTTTCTACCCTTAAACTTATAGAATCTTTTATATATCTTGATTATATATATATAACATATTATATATCTATATATTAAAATCAGCATTTTTTGTTTTTTCAAATATTTTATTAGATAATTTCTTTATTTACATTTAAAATATTTTTCCCTTTTCTAGTTTCCCCTCCAAAAATCCCCTATGCCCTCCCCAATCCTCCTGCCACCAACCAACCCACTCCTGCTTCCTGGCTCTGGCATTCCCCTATTGTGGGGCATAGAACCTTCACAGGACCAAGGGCCTCTTCTCTCATTGATTACCAACTAGACCATCCTCTGCTACATATGCAGCTAGAGCCAGGAGTTCCTCCATGTGCTTTTTTTTTTTTTTTTTGATTGGGGGTTTAGTCCCAGGGAGCTCTGGGGTTACTGGTTAGTTTATATTACTCAACTGCAAACCCCTTCAGCTCCTTTGGTACTTTCTCTACCTCCTTCATTGAGGACCCTGTCCTTTGTCCAATAGATGACTGTGAGCATTGACTTCTGTGTTTTTCAGGACCTGGCAAAGCCTCTCAGGAGATACCTTTATCAGGCTCCTGTCCACAAGCTCTTGTTGGCATCCACAATAGTGTCTGGATTTCGTGGTTGTTTATGGAATGGATCCCCAGATGGAGCAGTCTCAAATTAGTTATTCTTTCAGTCTCTGCTCTGAACTTTGACCCTGTGACTATTTCCGTGTGTATTTTGTTCCCCCTTCTAAGAAGGATCGAAGTATCCACAATTTGGTCTTCCTTCTTCTTGAGTTTTATGTGTTTTGCAAATTGTATCTTGGGTATTCTTCTGGGCTAATATCCACTTATCAGTGAGTGTATTTCATGTGTGTTCTTTTATGATTGGGTTACCTCACTTAGGATGATATCTTCCAGATCCATCCATTTTTTTTAATTTCATAAAATCATTGTTTTTAATAGCTGCATAGTACTACATTGTGTAAATGTATCATATTTTCTGTAGTCATTCCTCTGTTGAGAGACATCTGGGTTCTTTCCAGCTTCTGGCTATTATAAATAAGACTGATATGAACATAGTGGAACTTTTGTCCTTATTACATGTTGGAGCAAGTTTAAGTGGGTCTAGGAACTCCACATAAAACTGGATACACTGAAACTTACAGAGATGAAAGTGGAGAAGATCCTCGAAGATATAGGCACAGGGGAAATATTCCTGAACAGAGCACCAATGGTTTGTTCTGTAAGATCAAGAATCAACAAATGGGACCTCATAAAATTGCAAAGCCTCTGGAAGGCAAAGGACACTGACAGAAAGGCAAAAAGGCAACCAACAGATTGATGAAAGATCTTTATCCAATTCTGAATCTGATAGAGAGCTAATATCCAATAGATTCAAAGAACTGAAGAAGTTAGACTCCAGAAAACCAAACAACCCTATCAAAAAATGAGGTACAGAGCTAAACAAAGGATTTTTAGTTGAGGAATACTTAGTGTCTGAGAAGCAACTTAAAAAGAAAAAGAAAAGTTCAACATCCTTCTTCATCAGTGGAAATGCAAATCAAACAAACCTGAGATTCTACCTCACTCCAGTCAGAATGGCTAAGATCAAAAACTCAGGTGACAGCAGATGCTGGCAAGGATGTGGAGAAAGGGGAACACTCCTTCATTGCTGGTGCGATTGCAAGCAGGTACAAACACTATGGAAATCAGTTTGGCGGTTCCTCAGAAAATTGGACATTGTATTACCAGAAGATCCAGCAATACCACTTCTGGGCATATAGATTTACATTTAGTATATAGTAAAATTGAAATAAAAACTGTTTTTCATTTCCTAGTCTAATTTTTTTCATATTTTTTAAAAATGAAGACTGTCAATCATCATAAAAGAATAGGTATTATACCTTTCATAAATTTCTGAAGTCTCACAATTTGTTACTAATTTTTATTTACCATAATGTTATAGAGCATCCCCAAATTGAATAGTACATTTCACTCATATTTTTGCTTTACTTTAGGACATCATTTTAGCTAACAATTAGTTATTTTATTTTGATATATATTTTCTTTTGGTTTATGTGGGTTTTGGAACTTTGGATTTGAAAAGCAGTAGAATGCTTTAAATGGGGCTTAATGGGCTAGTAAAAATATGGAAGACTTCATTTCTGAGAGTATTTGAAATGTGTGGTTTCAGTTCTAGTCCAGGTTTCAGTGGAGAAATTGTATATGTGGCCTAGAGACTGTTTTGGGGTATTTTTGGTGATGAATACTGCTATGTTTTGCCCTGGCTGAAGAGTGCCAGAGGTTAAAGTGAAGAGAATCAGATTAATTGCATTGAAAAAAGGAAATCTCTGAAACATGCATCATAGACTTTCTTTTCTGGTTAAGTCTCATGAAGAACATTTTAAACAAGTGTAGAAAGCTGACGAAGGAAACATATAAAATATATGAATTGAGTATTAATGGGGTACCAACAAGTGAAATGGAGTTAAATTCTATGTTCAAGGAGATAAAAAAATTGATGGAGTGGGACTTTGGGGCAAGATCTTACTAGCTAAATTTAGATCCAGGCATGGTGGTGCATACCTTTAATCCCAGGAGGCAAAGGCAAGCAGATCTCTGAGTTCAAGGCCAGTTTACAGCACATACTAGATTAAGAAAATTTAAATCCAGGCTTTGTGAACCACATCTTTTAATCCCAGTGCTTAAGTTACAGGCATGCAGATCTCTGAGTTCAAAGACATTCTCCAGAGCAAGTTCAAGGACATCCAAGCTAAGGCAATGGAGGAGTTGGAAAACAGAAAGCTGGTGATAACAATAGAACAACGGGGCATGTTTCAGTTTCAGCTTTCTGCAGGTTTGGCCATGTGGCTCTGACTTTGGAGTCCAGGATAGAAGGGTAATTGATGCTGGTTAGCTTGATCTAAGAAATTAGCATTAACTAAGCAGAGATCAGTCTCACTGAGGTGAAACCTTCTGTGAAGAGATTTCTGAGAGTATGAAGAATCTATATTCCAGAGATATCCAAGTTTGTACCTCCTGCAGCAGCTATATTTGGTAATGTGTAAGAGTCACCAAGGTTGTACTGGTTTTGAAGGCATGAAAGGGTCATGAAAAGCATCTGAGGCTTGGACTATGAGAGGCCATGGAAGTAGATTAGTGAAGGTGTAACCTCAGGTGTAGTTGATGGTCTGGACTGAATGGGTCATGCAAAGGGCTGAAGGCTTCTCACAATGAAGAAAGCCTATGAGAGGCTTTTGGTAAAGCCCAGTTGCAGCAGAAGACCACAGTGTATTGGAAATGCCAGAACCATGGGATGATATGGAGGACCAAGCTGGAGAAATGATGACTGCCCTTAGGAGAAGCCCAGAAGATCCTATGTGGATCCCAGATATTGACCTAAGAAGCTTTACCATTGAAATTACCTTGAAGATTCCAAGATTTTTGAGATATCAGAGCCTTGGGTTATCTATTGAAGAAAGCTGCTAACATGGAGTAGAACCAGACCAGGAGAAAGAAGTTTGTTAAATTTAAGATGAAAAAGGAGTTGGAGATCTGAAGACTGCTTTGACATCATTCATGGAGATGCAGAGTTTGTAGTTTGCACAGCTGGTTCCCTGTCTTGCTTTGCAGATTGCAGTTAAGTGATTGGGTGAATTCCAGAAGATACTTTAAACATTGGACTTTTAACATTTTTGAGACTGCTATAGATGTTGGGAGCTTGGACTAAATGCATTTTGCATTATGCTATGTTTAGGTATGGCCCCACATGTTTAAACAAGCCTATGGGGGCCAGAGAGTGGAATGTGATAGTTTTATATGTTTTGCCCAGGGTGTTACACTGTTGGGAGGTGTGGCCTTGTTAGTGTAGGTGGGATCTTGTGAGTATGGGCTTTTGTACCCTTGTACTAGCACTATGGGAGCCTGTATTCTACCAACAACCTTAAGATAAAAGTTGCTGATGATGCTGTTGGTCTACCTGCATGTTGCCATGATCCTACCTTGATGATAATGGATGGAATCTCTGAACCGGTAAGCTAGGCCCAACTAAATGTTGTCCTTTATAACACTTGCATTAGCCATAGTGTCTATTCACAGCAGTAAAACCATTAGTAAGACTCTTGTGGTTATTCAATTTAAATGGATACCCTTAAAAGCATATACATACATACATACATACATACATACATACATATGTACATACATCCACACATACACACCAAAAAATAGCATCAGCTTTTACATTGTATTCATATATTTATTCATGCTTATATATATATACACACACATACACATATGTGTGTGTGTATATATATATGCATACATAATACATGTGTAAGTGTGTGTGTGTACTTGTGTGTGTATGTGTGTTTGTGTGCGTGTGTGTGTGTGTGTGTGTGTAATCGTAATAAATAAAGAAAAGGAGACCATGTATTTGAAATGGAGAGGAAGATATAGGAAACTTAGACAGGAGACTAAGTTGGTAAAATAATTTAATTATAGTTTAATTTAAAAAATGTAAAAAATGAATAGGGACAGCACAGAAGGTGAGAAACAACTATTGAGAAATGTTGTTGTCAAATGATGTAAAGAATCAAAACCATTCATTTCATATTATTCATTTCTAAAGTACAGACTCAGAAGGTCTATACTGTGAAGTAATTGGAGACATTTTTCAAGAGAACAGAACCTAAAGAAAATCTGACTATGTCATCATGAATTACAGTGGTTAATGTGAAAAAGGAAATAGTTTAATAAATATTCTACAAACAAAATCCTAAAAGATCCTAAATAAAAACATTCAGGAAATCTAGGACAAAATGACAAAACCAAACCTAAGGATAATAGGTATAGATGAGAAGGAAGATTTTCAAATTAAAGGGCCAGCAAATAGCTTCAACAAAATTATGGAAGAAAACTTCCCTAACCTAAAGAAAGAGGTGCCCATGAACATACAAGAAGCCTAGAGAACTAGAAATAGACGGAACAAGAAAAGAAATTCATCCTGACACATAATTATCAGAAAAACAAATGCAATAAATAAAGTCAGAATATTAAAAGCAGTATCGAAAAAGGTCAAGTAATATATAAAGGCAGACCTATTACAATTATACCAGATTTCTCACCAGAGATTATGAAAGCCAGAAGATCTTAGACAAATGTTATACAGACCCTAAGAGAACACAAATGCTAGCTCAGGCTACTATACCCAGCAAAACTCTCACTTACTATAGATGGAGAAACCAGGGTATTCCATGACAAAACCAAATTCACACAATATCTTTCCCCAAATCCAGCCCTTCAAAGGATAATACAGGGGAAACTCCAATACAAGGATGGATATTATGCCCTAGAAAAGGCAAGAAAGTAATACTTCAAGAAACCTAAAAGAAGACAGCCACAGAACAGAACCCCAGTTCTAACAATAAAAATAACAGGAAGCAATAGTTACTTTCAGTTAATATCTCTAAATATCAATGAAGTCAATTCCCCAATAAAAAGACATAGACTAACAGACTGGCTACACAAACAGGACCCAACATTTTGCTGCATATAGGAAACCCACCTCAGGGACAAAGACAGACATTACCTCAGACTGAAAGTCTGGAAAACAATTTTCCAAGCAATCAGTCCAAAGAAAAAAGCTGGAGTAGCCATTCTAATATTGAATAAAATTTACTTCAAATCCAAAGTTTTCAAAAAAGACAAGGAGGGGAACTTCATACTCAATAAAGGTAAAGTCTTCCAAGATGAACTCTCAGTTCTGAATATCTATGCAACAAATGCAAGATCATCTACACTCATTAAGAATACTTTAGTAAAGCTCAAAGCACACATTGCACTTCACACAATAATAGTGGGAGACTTCAACATCCCACTCTCATCATTGGACAGATCCTGGAACCATAAACTAAACAGAGACACATTGAAACTAACAGAAGTTATGAAATAAATTGATTTAGCAGATATCTACAAAATATTTTATCCTAAAGGAAAAGAATATATGTTCTTCTCAGCAACATGTGGTACCTTCTCCAAAACTGACCGTATAGTTGGTCATAAATCACGCCTCAACAGATGCAAAATTATTGAAATTATCCCATGTATTCTATCATATCACCACGGACTAAGGCTGATCTTCAATGACAACATAAATAATAGAAAGTCAACACTGATGGGGAAGCTGAACAAAACTTTACTCAATGAAAACTTAGTAAAGGAAAAAATAAGAAAGAGATTAAAGACTGTTTAAAGTTTAATGAAAATGAAGCCACAACATACACAAACTTATGGAACACAATGAAAGAAGTCCTTAGAGTTAAACTCATAGCTCTGAGTGCCTCCAAAATATAACTAGAGAAAGCATTCACTACCAGGCTGACAGCACACCTAAAAGCTCTAGAACAAAAGGAAGCAAATTCACCCAAAAGGAGTAGACGGCAGGAAATAATTAAACTTAAGACTGAAATCAACCAAGTGGAAATTAAAAGAAATATACAAAGAATTATCAAAACCAGGAGCTGGTTCTTTGAGAAAATCAGCAAGATAAATAAACACTTAGCCAGACTAACTAGAGGGCACAGTGACAGTATCCTAATTAACAAAATTAGAAATGAAAGGGGAGACCTAACAACAGAACCTGAGGAAATACAAAGCATCATCAGATCCTACTACAAAAGGCTATACTCAACAAAACTGGAAAACCTCGTGAAATGGAAATTTTCTCAGACAGATTTCAGGTACTAAAGTTAAATCAGGATCAGATTAACGATCTAAACAGACCCATTTCCTCTAAAGAAATAGAAGCAGTCATTAATAGTCTCCCAACCAACAGAAGCCCAGGACCAGTTGGGTTTAGTGCATAGTTCTATCAGACCTTCAAAGAAGACCTAATTCCAGTTCTCCTTAAACTATTCCAAAACATAGAAACAGAAGGTACTCTACTAAATTTATTCTATGAAATCACAATACCTAAACCACATAAAGACCCAACAAAGAAAGAGAACTTCTGAGCAATTTCCCTTATGAATATTGATGCAAAAATACTCAATTAAATCTTTGCAAATAGAATCCAAGAACACATCAAAATGATCATCCATCATGATCATAAAGGCTTCAGGGATTCAGGGATGGTTAAATATATGGAAATACATCAATGTAATCCACTATATAAACAAACTCAAAGACAAAAAACCAAAACAAACAAACAAACAAAAAACCCCACATGATCATCTCGTTAGATTTGACAAAATTCAACACCCACTCATGATTAAAGTCTTGGAAAAATCAGGAATTCAAGGCCCATACCTGAGTAAAATAAAATCTATACACAGCAAATCAAAAGCCAATATCAAACTAAATGGAGAGAAACTAAACAGTTTCAGTACAGTAGCTGGATATAAAATCAATTCAAACAAATCAGTGGCCTCTCACTTCACAAAGGATAAACAGGCTGAGAAACAAATTAGGGAAACAACACCCTTCACAATAGTCACAGATAATATAAAATAACTTGGTATGACCCTAAATAAGAAAGTGAAAGATCTGTATGATAAGAACTTCAAGTCTGTGAAGAAAGAAATCAAAGATCTCAGAAGATGGAACAATCTCCCATGACCATGGATTGGCAGAGTTAATATAGTAAAAATGGGTATGTTGCCAAAAGCAATTTACAGATTCAATGCAATCCCCATCAAAATTCCAACTCAATTCTTCACCAAGTTAGTAAAGGGAATTTGGAAATTCATCTGAAGTAACAAAATGTTTAGGTTAGCAAAAATTATTCTCAACAATAAAAGAACCTCTGGGGGAATCACCATGTCTTATCTCAAGCTATACTACTAAGCAATTGTGGTAAAAACTGCATGGTACTGGTACAGCGACAGACAGATAGATGAATGGAATAGAAGTGAAGACCCAGAAATGAACCCACACACCTATGTTCATTTGATCTTTAACAAAAGATCTAAAACCATCCAGTGATGGAAGGAAAAAAATCATTTTCAACAAATGGTGCTGGCTTAACAGATAGTTATCAATTAGAAGAATGTGAATTGATCCATTCTAATCGCCTTGTACAAAGGTCAATTCTAAATGGATAAAGGAACACCACATAAAACCAGAGACAGTAAATATTATAGAGATGAAAGTAGGGAAAAGTCTCAAAGATATGGATTCGGCCAAAAAAAAAAAAAAAAAAAATTCATGAACAGAACAGCAATACAGGCTTATGCTGTAAAATCGAGAATCAAAAAATGGGACCTCATAAAATTGCAAAGCTTCTGTAAGGCAAAATACACTGTCAACAAGTCTAAAAGGCCACCAACAGAATGTGAAAGGATTTTTTTCAATCCTAAATCATATAGGGGACTAATATACAATATCTACAGAGAACTCAAGAAGATGGGCTCCAGAAAATCAAATAACCCCAATTAAAAAATGGGCGGCCTAGTCGGCCATCACTGGAAAGAGAGGCCTATTGGACTTGCAAAATTTATATGCCTCAGTACAGGAGAATGCCAGGGCCAAAAAGGGGGAGTGGGTGGGTAGGGGAGTGGGGGTGGGTGGGTATGGGGGGCTTTTGGGGTAGCATTGGAAATGTAAATGAGGAAAATACCTAATAAAAAATAAAAAGAAATGGGCACAGAGCTAAACAAACAATTCTCAACTGAGGAATACGAAATGGTTGAGAAGCACCTGAAAAAATGTTCAACATCCTTACTCATTAGGGAAATGCAAATCAAAACAACCCTGAGATTCCACCTCACACCAGTCAGAATGGCTAAGATAAAAAATTGAGGTGACAGCAGATGCTGGCGAGGATGTGCAGAAAGAGAAACACTCCTCCATAGCTGGTAGGATTGCAAGCTGGTACAACCACTCTGGAAATCTGTCTGGAGGTTCCTCAGAAATTTGGACATAGTACTACATGAGGAGGATCCACTAATACTCACTGATAAGTGGATATTAGCCTAGAAACTTAGAACATCCAAGATACAATTTGCAAAACCCAAGAAAATTAAGAAGAGGGAGGACCAATGGGTGGATACTTCATTCCTCCTTAGAAAAGGGAACAAATTACTATCCAGAGTCTACCCCACCCGGGGATCCATCCCATAATCAGCCACCAAACACAGACACTATTGCATATTCCTGCAAGATTTTGCTTACATGACCCTGAAATAGCTGTCTCTTGTGAGGCTATACCAGTGCCTGGCAAATACAGAAGTGGATGCTCGCGGTCATCTATTGGATGGAACACTGGGCTCCCAATGGAGGAGCTAGAGAAAGTACCCAAGGAGCTGAAGGGGTCTGTAACCCTATAGGAGGAACAGCAATATGAACTAACCAGTACTCTCTGAGTTTGTGTCTCTAGCTGTATATGTAGCAGAAGATTGCCTAGTCGGCCATCACTGGGAGCAGAGTCCCTTGGTCTTGCAAACATTATATACCCTAGTACAGGGCCTGGAAGTGGGAGTGGGTTGGTTGTTGAGCATGGCGTGGTGAAGATATAGGGATATATAGGGATAGCATTTGAAATGTGTATGAAGAAAATATCAAAGAAAAAATTGTTAAAAAAAAAAGACGTTAGGACTTTGAATCTTTGTATATTGTTCTATTTGATATTCTCAATGGGGAATGCAAATCCTAATTTCCCTGGACAATTAAGTTATGGGGGATTAATAGTTTTACAAAAAGAAGTGGAAGCTATTAGCCAACAACAGATGCATTATATAGATTATGATCATTTGTTGCCTGTTTCACACCATTCCATTGGCAAAAGGGACTATTAATGTGAATTCATTTTTCTTCATCTCTAAGTAAAGTTTGAGCCCCTTATTATGGAGCTGTTACTGTGTTAATACAGAATTGTAGAAGAGAATCATGGAAGTATTTTGGAAAGAATGTCTTAAGAATCTGATGAAGTGTTTATTCTTTATTCCAAATAGCAATTAAATTGGTTATTGCGGAACACTATTTGGCCTATTGCAAGGCAAACATTTTAGACAAATTTGGTAATCATTATCTAAAAGACAAGTTGTTACAATTTGCCTCTGTCCATACTTTTGTATTTCCTGTAAATTTATACATGTAGCTGATAACGAATGCACTTACAGTATTTATAAACAGCTCATTATTAGGAAAGAAACATATGTGATTGGATCACATGTTTATTTTCTCAAGTGTGGCCCCTGCTTCACAAATAATTGAAGTATGTGTTATAGTCACTCTTTTTGAAATGTTGAAATATCAAGCTTTTAATTTGTATACTGATAGCCAATATCTAGATCATGGTTTATAATTCCTTGAAATTGTTCCTTTTTTAGATATTGATTATTCTCAACTTTTAAAAGTTATTTATACAAATACAGCTCAATTTAAGAAACATGTACTGTTCCTTACTTTATCAGACATTTAAGAACTCATACTGGATTGCCTGGACACCCCCGGGCAGATTTGTGTACCAGGCCTTACAGGAAGAATTAGCCAAACAATTTCATTCTTTACATCATCAAAAAAGTAATAGATTGAGACAATTTCGTATTTCTAGAAAATATGTAAGTCAAATTATAAAGATTTGTTTTGTTCTCAGTGTCCTCAGTTTCTTCATGTGTCACATAATGGTTTTTATTTGTAAGGACTTATACCTAATCAATTATGGCAGCTGGATGTTACCCATATTTCTTTATCATCCTAAAGGACAAGTTATTGTGGAAAAGACCCATTGAACTTCAAAACTGTGGTTTCATAAAAACAAAAAATGGGAAATTATATCCCACATACCAAAAAATTATTTAAATCATGCTCTTTATCTTAAAATTTTAAAGTTTTGATATCAAGGAACTCTCTGAGTGTGGAAGAAGCATCTATTGGCATTTCTGCCCTGGTTTTGCAAGGAAAAAATTATGAGCTTCTTAGAACAGTAATAGGTACAGATATAGAAAAGATAAAAACCACTTTTGACAATTTGCAAGAATCTCTAACCTCCTTGCATGAGGTAGTGTTTCAAAACAGGAGAAGACTTGATCTTTCATTCCTTCAACAAGGAGGACTATGTACCTCCCTGCATGAAGAATGTTACTTTCACATTGATCATTCAGGAATAGAAGAGTCTATGGCTAAAGTTCGAGAAGGATTAACCAAAAGGAAAAGAGAAAAAGGGAATGGTTTGAATCAGGGATGGTTTTAATACTGATTCTCTGTTTCCCCACGACTTTAACTTCTACACTGCTTAGACCAATAATTATAATTTTGATGTGTTTAACTTTTGGACCTTGTATCTTTTTTTAAAAAATGTGTAGGTATTTTCTTTATTTACATCTCAATTATTACCCCCTTTCCTAGTTTCCCCACTGAAAATACCCTACCCCCCCACACACCTCTGCTCCCCAACCCACCCACTCCCTCTTCCTGGCCCAGACATTCCCCTATACTGGAGCATAGAACCTTCACAGGACCAAGGGCCTCTCCTCCAATTCATGTCCCAGTTTTGTTTGGTGGTTTATTACTGGGGAGCTCTGGGTTTGCTGGTTAGTTCATATTGTTCTTCTTCCTACGGGCCTGCAAATCCCTTCTCTAGCTCTGTCATTGGGGACCCTGTGCTCCGTCTAGTGCATGACTGGGAGCACCAGATGTCCCTCAACAGAGGAATGGATACAGAAAATATGGTGCATTTTCACAATGGAGTACTACTCAGCTATTAAAAACAATGAATTCATGAAATTCTTCGACAAATGGATGGGTCTGGAAGACATCTTCCTAAGATAGATAAGTCAATCACAAAAGAATACACATGATATGCACTCACTGATACATGGAATTAGCCCAGAAGCTCAGAATACCCAAGATACAATTTGCAAAACACATGAAACTCAAGAAGGAAGATAATAGTGTGAATACTTCTATCCTTCTTAGAACGGGGAGCAAAATATCCATTGAAGAAGTTACAGAGACAAATTTTGGAGCAGAGACTGAAGGAATGAACATCCAGAAACCACTCCACCTGGGAATCCATCCCATAAACAACCACCCAACCCAGACACTATTGCAGATACCAACAAGAGCTTGCTGACAGGAGCCTGATATAGCTCTCTCCCGAGAGGCTCTGCCAGTACCTGACTAATAGAGAAGTAGATGGACCTTGTATCTTAAACAGATTGGTTGCCTTAATACAGGCTCTCTTTCAGCAAACTCAGTTTTCACCATGTCAGTTTTCCATCCCTATGAAGAAATGCATTAAGTGCATATTCATATGTCCTTTGTGTCTCTAATCTGAATGGGAAACAGTGTGCTATATAGTAGGCCAGTAGTCAGGAATGTGTAAGAGTGTTCTTCAATTCCTATCA
Organism: Mus musculus; assembly: GCF_000001635.26. Lineage (NCBI taxonomy): Eukaryota > Metazoa > Chordata > Mammalia > Rodentia > Muridae > Mus > Mus musculus. Next base: position 87,148,976 of record NC_000079.6, on the reverse strand, counting down.
ATCTAAGACAGAGACATACATCAATGCTATATTTGTTCTCCCTGACCAGTAAGAAGGAGCAATATAGAGACCAACTTAAGACACACACAGAAGTCTGGCCTTAATTTCATTCCAAAATGGGCAATGGAGAGATGGCAACAGAGTACATCAGAAAAGAGTCCATCTAAGTGCCCACAATATAAGTTAACAAATGACAAAGATCCAAAGCAAAAATTAGACATTCAGTGATAATATATATTTTTGGATTATGTTATATGAGGAAATTAATAAACATACAACTCTTTGGTGAAATATTAAGAGACATATTTATTGAGATATTTTTTTTACATCTAGATAAATGTAACTTTTGATAAGCAAAGTTAAATACAATTGTATTATGGTATAGTGGTATAGACCATGTTCCAGAGTAATGCAGAAGGAAAAGGTGGTTGTAATTGGCATTTACATGAGACCCCTGTATGAGGATCAAGCACATGAAAGTTTGTAAAATAAGTCAGTTAAATTCAGCTTCTGATTGACAATTTAAAGAGAAATAGAGTTGAATGGAGTAATTTTTATAGGATTCTCTAGGAGCATTCAATTTGTATTGCCTGAATAAGATGAATAATTTTCCAATACTGTGAGTTTGATGACAGAGTATTAGGCAGATTCATTTAATCAGAGAGCATGGGTGGTTATGATATAGACCTTTCAATTAGCTTTTTCTAAGAGGAATATTGGGAGGTCAAATTAAAAGACATAGCCAATTGAAATAGCATGCAAGTCCAATAACAGTTGGATGGTAGGCTTACATACATATTTACACTGTTCACAGAACCCTCATATGTCACTTCATGAAACTTTGATAACAAAGTATTTGTTAATTGTCTCGCTGTTATTGAGACATTTAGAATGTGGTTGCAGACTCTTACGACCCTTCAGTGGGCCAGAGAAATCTGCATGTGAGACATGGGGAGTAATTCATTTTTGTTATAGATAAGAAAGAATTTTCTGAGCTTGCCTACATAGCTAGAGCTAGTCAGGACTGCACAACAGGAGACAGAAACAGCAGACCTCTGGCAAATCTTATTTCTTTGTGCATCCTTATCCTATAATGAAGCTAGCAAGCTATTTTCCCTAATCTAGTTTTGTGCCATCCAAGGGAAAGAGTAATGTTTGAGACAAGGGATATTCTACTATTCAAGTATATCATGTATTTAATTCATTTTATTAAAATATTTACCTTTTATAACCAAGTTTTAAAATATAACTGATTTTGAATATTAATTTTATATTAAACAAGCTTCAAGTTTACTTCAAACTCATTTTGAGTTACTTAGAATAGGTTTAGTTTTGTAAATGTATATCAAGGATATATAAAATGAGATACATATTAGTCTCTCTGGCAAAGATTTTCTTTGTATATGATACTAGCTGCTCTGCTTTCTTTCACAGAGTAGTTTTATTCAGTAGCTTCTATAGCTATCACTAACCTTGTGCTATAACCTGTCTTGGCTGGGATCTTATCTTTCAGGGCTTTTTTAGAAAGACTTTATGATTCCTTTTCTATGTGGCTGAAGAGCTCTTTCTTTAAAAGCAACAGGACTTGATTAAATTTGAGCACTGGGTGAGTTTAGGTAGGTGCTAAATGGTAAAAGGTTGTTGACAGAGTTGGGGACTTATATCTGGGTACCATGGATCTCTCTCCACCACATTTTATGTAGTTAGCTAAAACAATTAAGATATTGAAATTGAATGTTTTGAATTCAGATCAGAGGTAGGCACTGTCCAAAGTATATTAAAATCATATTTGAAATGAGAGGCAAGCAAGTGGTTCTGGTTTGAGGACTTCCAACTGATCTTTTTAACACTGGACTAGGGACAGGCTAAGATGGTGTCATTTCAACTTAGAAACCATGGTGGATACAGTACAAAAGTAAAAACAGGTTAAATCTACCCATCAGAGGTATAACTTGAATTTTGGATTGATCATTTTTTCCTGAAAAGTAGAGAGAAAGTAGACTAGTACCTTCCAGGGTTGAAGATATCATAGAACACAGAGAAAGATTCTGTAACCTGGAATTTTCAATCCAAAGGAGTCTCTAGATGAGATAGAGGGGACACCTGGATTGCCAGGGCCTATCTTAGATACTTCAGAATTAGATTCTTTCATTTACTTTGTACTGACATGTTTGCTCTCTTGAATGTGTAGTCTGGTCAAATAGACAATGTACTCTATCAGGAGATAAGACAATGTCAGAACAAAACAGAGAGAAATAGGGGATCAAATAATAAAAAAGTCATTTAGGAAATTAGTCTGAACAGGTGAGAGGCTGCGCCAGAGAACCTGACAGCTTCTGGGAAAGGCGGAAGCACAGAGCCGCTGAGGCAGCACCCTTGGCGGGCCACAGACAGCCGGCCACCATCCGGACCAGAGGACAGGTGTCCGCCTGGCTTGGGAGGCGGCCTCAGCCTCAGGAGCAGAGGTCGCCATCTTGGTTCCGGGACTCCCTGGAACTTAGGAATTTAGTCTGCACAGGTGAGAGTCTGCACCACAGAAGCTGACAGCTTCTGAGAACTGCCAAAGCAACACAGCTTCTGAGAAAGGCCCTGTTTTGGGCCTTCTTCTTCAGCACACCTTCCCTGTAAGAGAGCTTGCCAGCAGAGAATGCTCTGAGCACTGAAACTCAGAGGAGAGAATCTGTCTCCCAGGACTGCTGATAGACGGTAACAGAATCACCAGAAGAACAATCTCTAAACAGAGGCAACTATAACTACTAACTCCAGAGATTATCAGATGGCAAAAGGTAAACGTAGGAATCTTACTAACAGGAACCAAGACCACTCACCATCATCAGAACCCAGCACTCCCACTTCATCCAGTCCAGGACACCCCAACACACCCGAAAACCTAGACCTAGATTTAAAAGCATATCTCATGATGATGGTAGAGGACATCAAGAAGGATTTTAATAAATCACTTAAAGAAATACAGGAGAACACTGCTAAAGAGTTACAAGTCCTTAAAGAAAAACAGGAAAACACAATCAAACAGGTAGAAGTCCTTACAGAAAAAGAGGAAAAAACATACAAACAGGTGATGGAAATGAACAAAACCATACTAGACCTAAAAAGGGAAGTAGACACAATAAAGAAAACTCAAAGTGAGGCAACACTGGAGATAGAAACCCTAGGAAAGAAATCTGGAACCATAGATTTGAGCATCAGCAACAGAATACAAGAGATGGAAGAGAGAATCTCAGGTGCAGAAGATTCCATAGAGAACATCGGCACAGCAATCAAAGAAAATGGAAAATGCAAAAAGATCCTAACTCAAAATATCCAGGAAATCCAGGACACAATGAGAAGACCAAACCTACGGATAATAGGAGTGGATGAGAATGAAGATTTTCAACTCAAAGGACCAGCAAACATCTTCAACAAAATTATTGAAGAAAACTTCCCAAATCTAAAGAAAGAGATGCCTATGAACATACAAGAAGCCTACAGAACTCCAAATAGACTGGACCAGAAAAGAAATTCCTCCCGACACATAATAATCAGAACAACAAATGCACTAAATAAAGATAGAATACTAAAAGCAGTAAGGGAAAAAGGTCAAGTAACATACAAAGGCAAGCCTATCAGAATTACACCAGATTTTTCACCAGAGACTATGAAAGCCAGAAGAGCCTGGACAGATGTTATACAGACACTAAGAGAACACAAATTCCAGCCCAGGCTACTATACCCAGCCAAACTCTCACTTACCATAGATGGAGAAACCAAAGAAAGAAATTAAAGACTTTTTAGAGTTTAATGAAAATGAAGCCACAACGTACCCAAACCTATGGGACACAATGAAAGCATTTCTAAGAGGGAAACTCATAGCTCTGAGTGCCTCCAAGAAGAAACAGGAGACAGCACATACTAACAGCTTGACAACACATCTAAAAGCCCTAGAAAAAAAGGAAGCAAATTCACCCAAGAGGAGTAGACGGCAGGAAAAAATCAAACTCAGGGGTGAAATCAACCAAGTGGAAACAAGAAGAACTATTCAAAGAATTAACCAAAGGAGGAGTTGGTTCTTTGAGAAAATCAACAAGATAGATAAACCCTTAGCTAGACTCCCTAAAGGGCACAGGGACAAAATCCTAATTAACAAAATCAGAAATGAAAAGGGAGACATAACAACAGATCCTGAAGAAATCCAAAACACCATCAAATCCTTCTACAAAAGGCTATACTCAACAAAACTGGAAAATCTGAACGAAATGGATAAATTTCTGGACAGATACCAGGTACAAAAGTTGAATCAGGATCAAGTTGATCATCTAAACAGTCCCATATCACCTAAAGAAATAGAAGCAGTTATTAATAGTCTCCCAACCAAAAAAAGCCCAGGACCAGATGGGTTTAGTGCAGAGTTCTATCAGACCGTCAAAGAAGATCTAATTCCAGTTATGCACAAACTATTTCACAAAATAGAAGTAGAAGGTACTCTACCCAACTCATTTTATGAAGCCACTATTACTCTGATACCTAAACCACAGAAAGACCCAACAAAGATAGAGAACTTCAGACCAATTTCTCTTATGAATATCGATGCAAAAATCCTCAATAAAATTCTCGCTAACCGAATCCAAGAACACATTAAAGCAATCATCCATCCTGACCAAGTAGGTTTTATTCCAGGGATGCAGGGATGGTTTAATATACGAAAATCCATCAATGTAATCCATTATATAAACAAACTCAAAGACAAAAACCACATGATCATCTCATTAGATGCAGAAAAAGCATTTGACAAGATCCAACACCCATTCATGATAAAAGTTCTGGAAAGATCAGGAATTCAAGGCCCATACCTAAACATGATAAAAGCAATCTACAGCAAACAAGTAGCCAACATCAAAGTAAATGGAGAGAAGCTGGAAGCAATCCAACTAAAATCAGGGACTAGACAAGGCTGCCCACTTTCTCCCTACCTTTTCAACATAGTACTTGAAGTATTAGCCAGAGCAATTCGACAACAAAAGGAGATCAAGGGGATACAAATTGGAAAAGAGGAAGTCAAAATATCACTTTTTGCAGATGATATGATAGTATATATAAGTGACCCTAAAAATTCCACCAGAGAACTCCTAAACCTGATAAACAGCTTCGGTGAAGTAGCTGGATATAAAATAAACTCAAACAAGTCAATGGCCTTTCTCTATACAAAGAATAAACAGGCTGAGAAAGAAATTAGGGAAACAACACCCTTCTCAATAGTCACAAATAATATAAAATATCTTGGCGTGACTCTAACTAAGGAAATGAAAGATCTGTATGATAAAAACTTCAAATCTCTGAAGAAAGAAATTAAGGAAGATCTCAGAAGATGGAAAGATCTCCCATGCTCATGGATTGGCAGGATCAACATTGTAAAAATGGCTATCTTGCCAAAAGCAATCTACAGATTCAATGCAATCCCCATCAAAATTCCAACTCAATTCTTCAACGAATTGGAAGGAGCAATTTGCAATTTGTCTGGAATAACAAAAAACCTAGGATAGCAAAAAGTCTTCTCAAGGATAAAAGAACTTCTGGCGGAATCACCATGCCAGACCTAAAGCTTTACTACAGAGCAATTGTGATAAAAACTGCATGGTACTGGTATAGAGACAGACAAGTAGACCAATGGAATAGAATTGAAGACCCAGAAATGAACCCACACACCTATGGTCACTTGATCTTCGACAAGGGAGCTAAAACCATCCAGTGGAAGAAAGACAGCAATTTCAACAATTGGTGCTGGCACAACTGGTTGTTATCGTGTAGAAGAATGCGAATAGATCCATACTTATCTCCTTGTACTAAGGTCAAATCTAAGTGGATCAAGGAACTTCACATAAAACCAGAGACACTGAAACTTATAGAGGAGAAAGTGGGGAAAAGCCTTGAAGATATGGGCACAGGGGAAAAATTCCTGAACAGAACAGCAATGGCTTGTGCTGTAAGATCGAGAATTGACAAATGGGACCTAATGAAACTCCAAAGTTTCTGCAAGGCAAAAGACACCGTCAATAAGACAAAAAGACAAAAAGAACACCAACAGATTGGGATCTTTACCTATCCTAAATCAGATAGGGGACTAATATCCAACATATATAAAGAACTCAAGAAGGTGGACTTCAGAAAATCAAATAAACCCATTAAAAAATGGGGCTCAGAACTGAACAAAGAATTCTCACCTGAGGAATAACGAATGGCAGAGAAGCACCTGAAAAAATGTTCAACATCCTTAATCATCAGGGAAATGCAAATCAAAACAACCCTGAGATTCCACCTCACACCAGTCAGAATGGCTAAGATCAAAAATTCAGGTGACAGCAGATGCTGGCGTGGATGTGGAGAAAGAGGAACACTCCTCCATTGTTGGTGGGAGTGCAAGCTTGTACAACCACTCTGGAAATCAGTCTGGCGGTTCCTCAGAAAACTGGACATAGTACTACCAGAGGATCCAGCAATACCTCTCCTGGGCATATATCCAGAAGATGCCCCAACTGGTAAGAAGGACACATGCTCCACTATGTTCATAGCAGCCTTATTTATAATAGCCAGAAGCTGGAAAGAACCTAGATGCCCCTCAACAGAGGAATGGATACAGAAAATGTGGTACATCTACACAATGGAGTACTACTCAGCTATTAAAAAGAATGAATTTATGAAATTCCTAGCCAAATGGATGGACCTGGAGGGCATCATCCTGAGTGAGGTAACACATTCACAAAGAAACTCACACAATATGTACTCACTGATAAGTGGATATTAGCCCCAAACCTAGGATACCCAAGATATAAGATATAATTTGCTAAACACATGAAACTCAAGAAGAATGAAGACTGAAGTGTGGACACTACGCCCCTCCTTAGATTTGGGGACAAAACACCCATGGAAGGAGTTACAGAGACAAAGTTTGGAGCTGAGATGAAAGGATGGATCATGTAGAGACTGCCATATCCAGCGATCCACCCCATAATCAGCATCCAAACGCTGACACCATTGCATACACTAGCAAGATTTTATTGAAAGGACCCAGATGTAGCTGTCTCTTGTGAGACTATGCCGGGGCCTAGCAAACACAGAAGTGGATGCTCACAGTCAGCTAATGGATGGATCATAGGGCTCCCAATGGAGGAGCTAGAGAAAGTAGACAAGGAGCTAAAGGGATCTGCAACCATATAGGTGGAACAACATTATGAACTAACCAGTACCCCGGAGCTCTTGACTCTAGCTGCATATATATCAAAAGATGGCCTAGTCGGCCATCACTGGAAAGAGAGGCCTATTGGACTTGCAAACTTTATATGCCCCATTACAGGGGAACACCAGGGCCAAAAAGGGGGAGTGGGTGGGCAGGGGAGTGGGGGTGGGTGGATATGGGGGACTTTTGGTATAGCATTGGAAATGTAAATGAGCTAAATACCTAATAAAAAATGAAAAAAAAAAAAAAAAGAAAGCCAACACTCACGTGGAAACTGAATACCACTCTTCTCAATGATACCTTGGTCAAGGAAGGAATAAAGAAAGAAATTAAAGACTTTTTAGAGTTTAATGAAAATGAAGCCACAACGTACGCAAACCTTTGGGACACAATGAAAGCATTTCTAAGAGGGAAACTCATAGCTCTGAGTGCCCCCAAGAAGAAACGGGAGAGAGCACATACTAGCAGCTTGACAACACATCTAAAAGCTCTAGAAAAAAAGGAAGCAAATTCACCCAAGAGGAGTAGACGGCAGGAAATAATCAAACTCAGGGGTGAAATCAACCAAGTGGAAACAAGAAGAACTATTCAAAGAATTAACCAAAGGAGGAGTTGGTTCTTTGAGAAAATCAACAAGATAGATACCCTTAGCTAGACTCACTAGAGGGCACAGGGACAAAATCCTAATTAACAAAATCAGAAATGAAAAGGGAGACATAACAACAGATCCTGAAGAAATCCAAAACACCATCAGATCCTTCTACAAAAGGCTATACTCAACAAAACTGGAAAACCTGGACGAAATGGACAAATTTCTGGACAGATACCAGGTACAAAAGTTGAATCAGGATCAAGTTGACCTTCTAAACAGTCCCATATCCCCTAAAGAAATAGAAGCAGTTATACATAGTCTCCCAGCCAAAAAAAGCCCAGGACCAGATGGGTTTAGTGCAGAGTTCTATCAGACCTTCAAAGAAGATCTAATTCCAGTTCTGCACAAACTATTTCACAAAATAGAAGTAGAAGGTACTCTACCCAACTCATTTTATGAAGCCACTCTTACTCTGATACCTAAACCACAGAAAGATCCAACAAAGATAGAGAACTTCAGACCATTTTCTCTTATGAATATCGATACAAAAATCCTCAATAAAATTCTCGCTAACCGAATCCAAGAACACATTAAAGCAATCATCCATCCTGACCAAGTAGGTTTTATTCCAGGGATGCAGGGATGGTTTAATATACGAAAATCCATCAATGTAATCCATTATATAAACAAACTCAAAGACAAAAACCACATGATCATCTCGTTAGATGCAGAAAAAGCATTTGACAAGATCCAACACCCATTCATGATAAAAGTTCTGGAAAGATCAGGAATTCAAGGCCAATACCTAAACATGATAAAAGCAATCTACAGCAAACCAGTAGCCAACATCAAAGTAAATGGAGAGAAGCCGGAAGCAATCCCACTAAAGTCAGGGACTAGACAAGGCTGCCCACTTTCTCCCTACCTTTTCAACATAGTACTTGAAGTATTAGCCAGAGCAATTCGACAACAAAAGGAGATCAAGGGGATACAAATTGGAAAAGAGGAAGTCAAAATATCACTTTTTGCAGATGATATGATAGTATATATAAGTGACCCTAAAAATTCCACCAGAGAACTCCTAAACCTGATAAACAGCTTCGGTGAAGTAGCTGGATATAAAATAAACTCAAACAAGTCAATGGCCTTTCTCTATACAAATAATAAACAGGCTGGGAAATAAATTAGGGAAACAACACCCTTCTCAATAGTCACAAAAAATATAAAATATCTCGGCGTGACTCTAACTAATGAAGTGAAATATCTGTATGATAAAAACTTCAAGTCTCTGAAGAAAGAAATTATAGAAGATCTCAGAAGATGGAAGGATCTCCTATGCTCATGGATTGGCAGGATCAACATTGTAAAAATGGCTATCTTGCCAAAAGCAATCTACAGATTCAATGCAATCCCCATCAAAATTCCAACTCAATTCTTCAACGAATTAGAAGGAGCAATTTGCAAATTCATCTGGAATAACAAAAAACCTAGGATAGCAAAAACTCTTCTCAAGGATAAAAGAACCTCTGGTGGAATCACCATGCCTGACCTAAAGCTTTACTACAGAGCAATTGTGATAAAAACTGCATGGTACTGGTATAGAGACAGACAAGTAGACCAATGGAATAGAATTGAAGACCCAGAAATGAACCCACACACCTATGGTCACTTGATCTTCGACAAGGGAGCTAAAACCATCCAGTGGAAGAAAGACAGCATTATCAACAATTGGTGCTGGCACAACTGGTTGTTATCGTGTAGAAGAATGCGAATAGATCCATACTTATCTCCTTGTACTAAGGTCAAATCTAAGTGGATCAAGGAACTTCACTTAAAACCAGAGACACTGAAACTTATAGAGGAGAAAGTGGGGAAAAGCCTTGAAGATATGGGCACAGGGGAAAAATTCCTGAACAGAACAGCAATGGCTTGTGCTGTAAGATCGAGAATTGACAAATGGGACCTAATGGAACTCCAAAGTTTCTGCAAGGCAAAAGACACCGTCAATAAGACAAAAAGACCACCAACAGATTGGGAAAGGATCTTTACCTATCCTAAATCAGATAGGAGACTAATATCCAACATATATAAAGAACTCAAGAAGGTGGACTTCAGAAAATCAAATAACCCCATTAAAAAATGGGGCTCAGAACTGAACAAAGAATTCTCACCCAAGGAATACCGAATGGCAGAGAAGCACCTGAAAAAATGTTCAACATCCTTAATCATCAGGGAAATGCAAATCAAAACAACCCTGAGATTCCACCTCACACCAGTCAGAATGGCTAAGATCAAAAATTCAGGTGACAGCAGATGCTGGCGTGGATGTGGAGAAAGAGGAACACTCCTCCATTATTGGTGGGATTGCAGGCTTGTACAACCACTCTGGAAATCAGTCTGGCGGATCCTCAGAAAATTGGACATAGTACTACCGGAGGATCCAGCAATACCTCTCCTGGGCATATATCCAGAAGATGCCCCAACTGATAAGTAGGACACATGCTCCACTATGTTCATAGCAGCCTTATTTATAATAGCCAGAAGCTGGAAAGAACCCAGATGCCCCTCAACAGAGGAATGGATACAGAAAATGTGGTACATCTTACACAATGGAGTACTACTCAGCTATTAAAAAGAATGAATATATGAAATTCCTAGCCAAATGGATGGACCTGGAGGGCATCATCCTGAGTGAGGTAACACATTCACAAAGGAACTCACACAATATGTACTCAATGATAAGTGGATATTAGCCAAAAACCTAGGATACCCAAGATATAAGATACAATTTCCTAAACACATGAAACTCAAGAAAAATGAATACTGAAGTGTGGACACTATGCCCCTCCTTAGAAGTGGGAACAAAACACCCATGGAAGGAGTTACAGAGACAAAGTTTGGAGCTGAGATGAAAGGATGGACCATGTAGAGACTGCCATATCCAGGGATCCACCCCATAATCAGCATCCAAACGCTGACACCATTGCATACACTAGCAAGATTTTATTGAAAGGACCCAGATATAGCTGTCTCTTTTGAGACTATGCCGGGGCCTAGCAAACACAGAAGTGAATGCTCACAGTCAGCTAATAGATGGATCACAGGGCTCCCAATGGAGGAGCTAGAGAAAGTACCCAAGGAGCTAAAGGGATCTGCAACCCTATAGGTGGAACAACATTATGAACTAACCAGTATCCCTGAGCTCTTGACTCTAGCTGCATATGTATCAAAAGATGGCCTAGGCGGCCATCACTGGAAAGAGAGGCCCATTTGACAAGCAAACTTTATATGCCCCAGTACAGGGGAACGCCAGGGCCAAAAAGGGGGAGTGGGTGGGTAGGGGAGTGGGGGTGGATGGGTATGGGGTACTTTTGGTATAGCACTGGAAATGTAAATGAGCTAAATACCTAAAAAAAATTTAAAAAATAATAATAAAAAAGTAATGCTGAAAAGGACAGCTGAGAAACTGATGATGCTGTTAAGCCTTCTTGGGATCACAAACTATATGCATGTACAATATAACAATATAGTTCCCAAGACTACTTTCATTTAAGGAAGTTGCACTGCTTACATATTCCTATGGGTGTTTATCCTGTAAAATGTGCTCATCGGCTGTTTCTGCTCCTTAAGGGATGGGACAGGTGAGTAGATGAGAATAAGGAAGTTGGATGGAGGGGCATGGGACCTATCACTGTTCAGAAACAGGTGTTAAATGTGGTAACAAAGAATAAAGAAACAAAAGCTAAGAAAGAGACCAGAGCTTGATGTCAACAGATGATTTTGTATTTATTCACACATAGATGATCAGGCTTTCTCTCTCAAGAATGAATGGTTGTTTGGGGGTGAGATAGAGATACTTTGAATTTATATAGAAGCTTCAGAATGAAGAACTTGACAGAGCTGTATGAGCACTATATGCTAACCCGTGTTCTTTTCTTGCTAGAACTCTTTGCTCAACCAAGAAATATTATCTTGAAAAACAGGTTGCCTCAGCAAATATTCCTCTTTATGTGATGGCTGGCCAATAAAAGTTGAGGAAGATCAGTTGTAATGTTATACAATTCATTTTTTGCCACTAAGGTACTCTATCATGTGAAATTAATTTTTATTTGACCGATGTAGTTGTCATCTCAGGAGCTGACTGCTGAATAAGCTGACTTTTTCAAGGTCTTTCTGAACTCTGGCTGGATGCCTCAACTCAGCTGTCCTGATTCAAACTCCTCTCTAAGCTGATTGATCCTCACTGAATTGCTCTGTTTGGCCTCAGACTAATTCTGGAAATCCGTTCTAATCTTCTAGTTCCATCTTATTCTCTGATTTCAATTGCCATTGCTGACCTCTACTGCCTAAATTACAAAAACTGAATGGAAGTCTAAAATGAACTCAACTGAACTCAACTGCACTGCATGAACTTCAGTGGCTGAACTGATTCAACAAATCTCTGTTCTCTCTCTGAACTGACTTTAAGTAACCTCTGCTTGCTGTGCTGCTTTTGTGAGAGTGAACAAATCCTATCTGTTTCTCATTTTGCCAAGCCTTCCTCTGATCTATAATGTTGACTGTCCTTTAATTAGATGTCACTTTCATATATGGCTGCTTCCTTCTACAAATTAACCTTAACTAGATAGTTTTTTATTAAAAGTGTGTACTAAGAGAATTTCTATATTCTACGCAGATCACACAACCTAAAAGGTTTTGGGTATTGATCTTTTGCTAGAGTATGTATTGCTTGATTGAAATTCCTCTACTCTATTCTATCTAGCCTGGACTACATAAAACCTTGTCTCAAAAAAAAAAAAAAGGTAAAATAAGAATAAATAATCAAATTTAAATGGGAAGTAATGTAGCTTATTATGCAAAATTCTTCACCTTAATATTTTATCATGGATGTGGGATATTACACATCTCTCTGAGGGACTAGTCCTAATTAATCATCCCTAAAAATTGGGTGCCTTGTTCTTTAGTTGTGCAACCTCTGTGAAATTACCCATGTTACGGTAAATATGCCCAGAGTAAAGTTTGATACATTAGAAAAAATATTGAAAAAATAAGATATGAGTAAGATCTTTCTGTAGTAAGAGAAAGGAGACAATTGTGGGAACTATAAGTTATTCATATATGTTGCAGTAAAATAAGTTTCTGTTGCTAAAAGCAAGTTCAGGTTTAAAACAGACAAAATGAAAACACCAATGATGAAAAATGGAATTTGCTTGTGGTATGAGAAAGCCAATTAGAATTGATCAGATACGATTCTGAAACCCTATGCCATTGTCTATCAGCTGGACATCAGACAAGCTTTCATAAGGCTCCCTTGAGGATCATATGCAATAAAATGTTGGATTTTATGTGTAGTTGCTTATAATAAAGCTAAATGCAATGAGTTAAGTTGTAAGTAAATATAATTTCTAAGTTAGTGTCTTTCCATTATAGTAAAGATACTTCTGTAGACACTTAAAAGAAACTTACTTAATAGAAACTTCAGCTACTTCTTGATAGTTATACAAAGAGAGGGGCTTTAATTAGTTAACAGCACTTGACACATCAAAAGGTCATATGATTCTAATACTACCAAAGGCCAAAAGCCAGAGTCAAGGTCAAGACTAATTCAATAGAAGTCAGAGATTGACAGATAGGGTACTCAACAATGTTTAGCTCTATGAGAAAAACATGAAAAGAACATGATCATCTCCATCTCTGTAGTTATTTCAGAGGAGCATACATGGGTAAATGCTGTTCATTGCCTAAGCCCATGACAGTTAAGAGAACCAAACACCATGATACTTACATCAGCCCTCTGTTCAGGTTAATGATGACCCTATAAAATACATAGAGAAGGTCAAAGATTTTTCCTCACTTAGAAACCTCTCAACCTGTGGCATTCATATATTTCATCTTTCTTTATTGATTTTCTCCTAATTTCTCACTATTCTGTAATCACCATTAATAACACTTACTTTGTTTTCTGTGCATACATACATAATTCATGCCCTCTTAGCTGGGCAGTGGTGGTACATGCCTTTAATCCCAGCACTTGAGAGGCAGAGGCAGGTAGATTTCTGAGATCGAGGCCAGCCTGATCTACAGAGTGAGTTGCAGGACATTCAGGGCTACACAGAGAAACCCTGTCTTAAAAGTCTCCCAAATAATAATAATAACAGTAATAATAGTAATAATTAATAATAATAATAATAGAAAAAAATAATTCATGCACTCTTAAATTTTACTACCATGAGATAATGTATTCATTTTCTGAGTTCAATCTTTCATGATCATGAGGGTTGAGATCATGTGCTTGGCAGAAAGTACAATTCATGCTGAGACTCACAGGAAATTCAGCAGCCCAGTACAGGCCCAATGAATCCCAAGGTCTGTAACTGATAATAGGTGCTGGCCCAGTTAAACATGATGGAGCACGTGAATGGAGACTACTGGCTGGTTCCAACAGGTGAAGGTCTCAAGGCCAGTGAAGGCCTGAAACTGAACAGAAGCACAGCAGGTAACGGAGGCCTGAGCAGAGGCCTGACCAGAGTGAGCAGAAGGAGAAGTTCATGGGGCAACCCTCTGGATTGACCTGAAGGCATGGAGCTGGCCATCACAGATATATGGTTACCTGAGGAGCCTAAAAGTAATCTCAAGTGCAGAGGAAGATTCTCCCTGAGCTGCAATAGAATTAAAATGCCCCAGACATCTGAACAGGTAAAGTATGGAGTTTGGGGAAGTATAAAAGAGAAGGAAAATGGAGTATTAAAAAAAAAACTTTGTTTTGAAGATAAGACAGAAAAGTCCATAAGAAATATTTTAGAGATTAAAAAGGAAAATATTTTTATGTTAGATATGGAAAGAAACACAATGAGAGGATTTAGGGTTTGTCAAGTGCTCTTTTAAGTGGTTCCAAGACTGAAATAAATGAGAGAGAGAGAAATCATATTACTAATTATTGCTATTATCACATTAGTAAATCTCATCTGTATCTTAATAATTGTTTTGACCATCCATGTCTTCCCAAAGAAGACTACTTTAGAGAAAAAAATTACAAAATTTTATAGATCAGACTGAGTAAAATGCTAAAATGTCAGAGATGAAACAAAATGAGAAAAATAATTTGAAAATAAACTTTACAAGAAGAAAATTTAGATTTATATTTAGAAATGAAACAAAGATGATAATGCCATAGGAAAGAAAAAGGGTGAAAATCAAAACATGTTTTAGAAGAAAATTTATAAAATACAAATTCTAAATAACATTGAGATAAACAGTAAGATAGAGACAGAGAAAGGAAGGCTAGAACATACAAAATTACCTTGTAATAATACTGCAGGGGAATATATCTCTGACAATAAACCTAAAATGATTTCCCAGTGTTGAAAAAGAATTAGCAGGAGATAAGAGAAACCTAGAAGGTTATTAAGAATTCAAATGGAAACTTAGAGAGGCACAATATTTTAAGAAGTCTAAGGAAGCAATAATGAATTATGGCTTACATTCACCATATGTCAAACACATCCTTAATAACAGAGACTCACTTTTACAATGGGGTACTGGTGAGGAAGCCACATTTTTCTGTCATTTCTATTGTTTTAGAAGCTGCTTTCTTACACTTCCTGCATATTTAGTTAAAATTTATTTCCTCTGAAGGGTCTAATAGGGTTGAAGACTAAATAGTTATAGCCTCATGTCTTAGGGTTTCTATTCCTGCAGAAACATCATGACCAAAGAAGCAAGTTGGGGAGGAAAGGGTTTATTCGGCTTACACTTCCACATTCTTCCACATTGCTGTTAATCACCAAAGGATGTCAGGACTGGAACTCAAGCAAGTCAGGAAGCAGGATCTGATGCAGAGGCCATGGAGGGATGTTACTTACTGGCTTGCTTCCCCTGGCTTACTTAGCCTTCTCTCTTATAAATCCCAAGACTACCACCCCAGAGATGGCCCCACTCACAAGGGGCCTTTCCCCCTTGATCACTAATTGAGAAAATGCCTTACAGTTGGATCTCATGGAGGCATTTCCTCAACTGAAGCTCCTTTCTCTTTGATAATCCCAGCCTGTGTCAAGTTGACAAAAACTAGCCAGTACCCCTCACAATTAAGCTTAAGTTGTTAGGATATTAAAAAAAAATGCTTTAGGTTTAAGATGATGATTTCAGGGTTGTAATGCAAATTAAAATAGAAATATATTTAGATATAGAACTCTGAATTCATCAAGCTAGTATTGATAATAAGATATGTTCTCCTAAGTTGTCAAATATATAGGGACTGTACATTGTGAATATAAACGTTACCTAGTAGTTTTCATGATTTTATTGTAATTGTTATTGAATATATTCTACTATTGTAAAATATAATCTTTTCCTGGGTTAAAATGGGGAATTGTAGAGAGAATACCTTGTGTATTGTATAGATGTATCACCTGTCAATTAAAAAGAAAAACACAAAAACTTTTCACCTATAGGAAAGGGTAGGGTACAAAGTGGCACAACTTGCAGGCAGAAATAATCTGTGATGGACCCAGGTTGGACTCCCTGGAGAAGTGAGGAGGACAGACTCATGGAACCTAAGCAGAGGTAGTCAGCCTCATCAGAGAATGCAGAGTAATATGAATGGGTTGTTTTGTTATCTTTTCAGATAGTGGGCATAACTTTATCGCCTAGGTATTTGTAAATTTGTTTTCAGTCTGAGTTGTTATTCCATGAAACTTGGACCAGGAGAAAAACCACATAATTTAAAACATGAATGTTTGGTTGCCTATCTTCTGGAGTCAAGTACAATGAGATCCTATCACACTGAAAATAATATTTCATCAAGTGAAGAACTATATTTATATTTACTCAAACTCAAAACTAATTATTTTATAGGATAACTTATACCTTGTGTGAGAGATAATTTTAGAAAACTGAAAAAATAATATCATTATGAGTTTTCTACTTGAGAAGCTTCTCACAGTAACATATGTATATGTGTGTGTGTGTGTGCGCGCATGTGTGTGTGTGTGTGTGTGTGTGTGTGTGTGTGTGTGTGTGTGTTGTGATTAGTATCGATTCCACATCACATGACAGATAATTGTTTCATGGTTTAGAGAAAAACATAGAAATTTCATGCACTAAAATAGTTATATAATAGAAATATAGATAGACATGGACTTACATGCACAATAACCATTTCCCCAAGATTCTCCAAATTTACAAATGTTCATCCATTAAATGATGGGCATTACAAGAAGTATATTTTCAAAGTTGCAGTTTCATTCTTTAAATTGTTAATAAGTAGTTCATATTATTATGGAAAATGTTAAATCATAAGCATACATATAGTATACTTGATGGTATACAGTAAAATAGATATGCAAAACTTTTACACTTTCTTATTGTAAAATCAAGATTTATTGAAGTTTTCTAATTATTTTTTAATATTTAGAGCTCAATATTCAATTTGGAAAATGCATTCTGAAAATTTAAGATAATATATATTTTAAGAAAAATACTAGTAATAGGTATTAAAAGTTGAACAATGAAAAAACCTGTCGAAGAGTGACAAAGAAAAAACTGTAGAACATTGTGTAATGACACAAAGAATTATGTAAACAAGTGGGCAATGATAAGTATCATTCTTGGTAAAGTTAATTTATTTTTCTCTTAAATAGCAGTTCAGGAATTTGTCCAAAAGTGATTTACTCACAATTTTACTGAGTAAAATTAAAGAATAATCAACTTTCTAAGGACAATTAATGAGGAAATTATTGAATGAAATTAAATGAACCGATTTTCTACAGTAATTGCTCTGTCAGAGTTTAATTAATTTAGCTCTATGACTTCTGTGTCAGAAAGATGCTTACATTTTCTATCATGTTCTGTACTGCTTTCTATTTTAATTTCATATTCTTGTGTATGATTGTTTTCTTTGTCTTCTTTCTCATTTGTAAGTCAAATTTTACTCAGAAAATTTCACTATGAATTATATTCAAATTCTTTCACATAACTTCTGTGCTGAATAAAATAGATGAGTTTGAGGTAAAGTCATGTTTTCACACTCTAAAGAAACTTATTTGGATATAATTTTTGTTTATTTAATTTCAGTTAAATTTTAAAAAATGTGATGAAATGGATTTTCATATTACCTTGACAAGTATCTGGCTATCAGGTTATAGAAATTGATTGCCAGGGAGATTATAATTAACAGTGGTTCTAAAATTGCTATGGATTTCTGTCCATAATCTCACCTCCTTGGTATTTCTCCAATCCATTAAAATATACATATTCAATCTGAGCTATTCTCATTTGTCACACAATGGGAATAATACAAGCAAAATTATGGAAACCAAATAAATAGTCTTATTTACTTTATAGGTTTTAAATATATTTCATGTAAGACTTTCCTCAAAGAACTAGAAACTGGGTGTTAAAATTAAATCTCTCCTAATCTATATTCATTTTACAAAAATGGTTTATGGAAATGATTCATGCATAAATTTCTTACGAAGTATTTCACATATAGAGCAACACAACAAGGCTTAATTTAAAATTATTATATAAAAATAGCTACACTTCTTTAGGTTAAATATTGTGCTAGCTAAGTTAGATAAAACATAATGAATTTAATGAAAGGAATGTGATATTTTCTTGCTAATTAGCTTCCACTTATAATTATAACATGTTAATATTAAAATATATTTTAAATAAAAGGAAAAAGCTATACTGAAATAATGAATTGCTATTGGCATTCATATATTTCCATCAGTACTTATTTCAACATTTACTTTCTTTACATCTGATTTGATTCATTGATTTATCTCAGAGTCATAACAATATCTATAAAAGTAATGGACAGGGATCAAAATGTTTCAGAAATTTGTATAAAATCTATCTTCTTATCAAATATGTTTCTTTTATAATAAATTCTTTGTTATGTCTATATGTTTAGACAAACGACATCTGAACAAAAATAGAACTTTCAACCATATAAAATCCTTGACTGTTTTAATTTTATGACAATATTTCAAAACTGTTTAGACCAAATGTGCACCTTTGTCTATTCATTATGTGCTGATTATATATGCCACTATTTCTACAAGAATTGCTAACACCTTAGTATATGGTAATAAACATGAAATGTGTTGTAAGAAGTTTTCTCAGAATGTAGTGAGGACCTAAGATATGAGCCATTAGTTAAACTTTCATTTCCTATAATAAACCAATACCCTGTTCTGATCTAATTTCAAGAAAATATATTCATATTTACACGTAAATTTCGTAGTTCATATAACGTCTTCTGAATGTTAACTTATGCAATCTAAAATTCAAGTTATTAAATGTCTTATATTTACTTTAATACTTCAATCACATTCAAATGGCACAGTAAATATCAATAATGAAGTGAACTACATTTACTTAAATTCTCAATATGATATAAAAGTCTTTTCAAACTTTGTATTTTCTTATTAGATATTTTCTTCATTTACATTTCAAATGCTATCCCCTTTTCTAGTTTCCTCTGCGAAAATTCCCTATACCCACCCTTCTTCTCCTGCTCCTCAACCCCTCAACCCACCCACTCCTGCTTCCTTGCCCTGGCATTCCTCTATACTGGAGCATAGAATCTAAAAAAAAAAAAAAAAAAAAAAAAATTAAAAATATTTTATAAAGATTCCATAATAAAGCCAGGCAGTAGTGGCACACGCCTTTTATTCCAGCAATTGGAAGGCAGAGGCAGGCAGATTTCTGAGTTTGAGGCTAGTTTGGTCTACAGAGTGAGTCCCAGGGCAGCCAGGGCTACACCGAGAATCCATGTCTTGAAAAAACCAGGGGGTGGGGGGAAGCATCTATAATAAAGTCTATTGACCCATCAATCCTGTGGAAAGGTCTGCTCTGGAATCCTGGTTTTGTTTTGTTTCTTCTGATTTGTCTAAACACAAAATTTGTAGATGTTCTCTATAGTCAGCCATATAATTAATTCATTACTAGAAGCTTTAATAGGATCATTAGTATTTAATGGTCCTGAAGGAAAAAATAAGTAGGCTTTAAAATACACCTCAAAATTGCCAATAAACATGCTTAGATAGTTTTTGAGGAAAAAAACCAACAACTTTGTATTGTACCTTTGTAAATTTCACCTCATGCATCCTAAACCCACTCATCTCCCACTCCCCTAATTCCTATCCTCTATCCTTGCAACCTTAACTAGAAAAAGAGAGAGAGAAAAAGTCTCATTGTGGAAGCTGCCATTTCACAGTGTGACACACAGTAAACTCTTTTATGAACACTTCTTTGCTTGTAAATATCCATTGCAATGATTCTTCGATCTGGTACAAGGCCTCTGGCTTTGCTCCTTTATTGATATACTATTGTTGCCCTTTGTCCTGGAGATCCTGTAGTTTTAGATCTGAAGTATTAGCCCCTTCATGTACTCGTGCAGTTTAGCCATGCTGTTGATGTAGGGAGTGAACCAATTCAAACACCTGGGTCTCATCCAAAGAAACATTTGAGCTAATCAGTCGGGTGACTCTCCTTCTTTTGAGCTGCCAGGTTTGGCTTAGCAGAAACTCTGAAACCTGGGCCAACTCTACCGTGCTACCAAGGCAATATTTGATCCTGTGCCCCTGAGTGTTGCAGCCAGTGAGGGACATGGCCAGTTTTCCCACTCTAATGACTCCGGGATCAGTTATCTTGCCTGCGATTGAAGGTAAAGGCAGAGGGAGGGGAGGAGGGCATATCTTCATAGTCCATGCCATCACCCAGCAGATAGTCTGTGCAGGTTCTATTACACTAGTGCTCACGGGGTCAGCTCACCTGAAGCTCCCACAACCGGGGCCAGCTCTATTGTGTTGCCCATGTGAAATGCATGGTCTGTTCTCCCTAATGGTGCAGCTGTTCTGGGGCAGGAAGAGCAATTCTGCTCCAACGACTTCTGGGCCAGCTCTCTTACTTGTCATTGGTGACAGGGGGAGATGTTGGGGTCTCGAGGTGTGTTTACTCACATGCTGATTGCTGTGCCCTGAGATCTAGTTACAGTCTGGATACAAGCATTATCATAAATACTGAGGAATCTCCTGTATCCATATGATGCAGAGAAAGCTCCCCAGTTATTTCAGATTGGTTAATATAAGAACAACCTGCCAATGACTGAGTAGAGAAGAGTAAAAGGCTAAATGTCTGAGGGGTCTGAGACAGAAGTGCCAGGATAAGTTTGCCACGAGGTACATGAGGGTGCAGGAAGAAACAGGCTACAAGGTCAAAAGACAGAAAGCTAGCCTGAGACAACCATTAGTAGGATCCTCTGCAAGCATTTTGAGAGTCACAGGGTCCAACAGGAGGAGGAGTTGCCAAGGTAGTTAGTTCTCCATGAAGAGAAACAGCTACAGCAGAATGAACCAAAGAGAGACTACATGAAAATAACTTGGGTTGTTTGGCTAGAAAAGAGCTAAGATAGCATAGAGGATTAGAAATATCCATCACAGTGTTTAAAGATTGCTTATAAGCTTAATAGGATTTGATCTCAATTATTTGGGACATAGCCAGGTTAGAAAAACTGCCCTTCTTAAATTTCATCCTGTAAGGTAAGGCTGGAGAGACCTCTTCCTTGCCCATGTCACTGCATGGCAGATAAGATCATTTTCCCATGATCACACTCTCAAGACAGCTCACTCTCCATATGCCACTCTCAGCCATTAGAAACAAGTGGTAGGGCTGGGTTTCTCATGCTCATATCCTTGAGAGGCTTGCTCACCAGCAACTACCTAAACATGTTCGGCCTTCTCTACCAAGTACTACAGCTGGCTACTGTCAGGGTCAGCTCTCCTGGTCTACTAACCCTTAGGCCACTCTTCCACAAAGCCCAGGTGAAAGGTGGGAACAATTCTGCACAGCTCTCAGAGTTGATGTTTCCAGTCAGCAGCCTGGACTTTGGTAGTAACATACCCCTGCTGCTACAGGGCCACACACCAAGACATGGCCCCCAGTGGCAGCACAGGTCAGGACCCTACCACCTGTCAACTCCAGCTATTCATAGTGGGTGTTCCTCACTACCTTCCAGTCTCCAGTTCTTCCTCTCTTTATTGTACACACAGCCTTCTCTTTTTCTTTCTCTTCTATTTCTCCACCACTTACTTGTTCCCCTTAGAGGTGTACAGGGTCTCTGAGTTTCTGTGGTTATCTTGGGACTAGCCTCAAGAATAATATGCCTGCTCGTGCATTACAGTGCCAGGCAAAGGTCATCTCAGACATTGTCAGAATCCCAACAGGCCTACAGAGCACTTGACTGGTGGTTGTCTTATATAGCTCCCTATCCAGGTCCCATGGTGTCAGTCTGGTGGTCATTTCAGGCTTGCTTCTTGCCCAGTTTGTTTGAATAACCCCATGCTAGTGTAATGTGTCTAAACCTCACTACTACAGTGGGCCCTTAATCCCAGGAGGAGGTTCTTCTAGTCTCTGGTTTACTTCGAGTCCTAGAGATATCAGGGCCTGCATGGTGCCAGACTGGTGGTCATCCCTTCCTTGTTTGAGCCCCCTGGTGCTAAAATTTTGGTCATCTCAAGCTCCCTTGTTTCATGGCTGATCCACTACCAACTACAGTGACACAACAGCCACACCTGGAATGCTTCTAGGGACTATTGATGACAATATTTTATACCAAAAATATACAAATCTTTTTCTGAAAGTTGGAAACTATAGAGACTAGGGTGAAATAATTCTTAATCTTACATTACTACAGAAAAGGAAACCAAAAAGTTATATTGTTTCAGTTTACCTTAGGCTGAATTTTATACAGGTTTTTATTTTACTTAGAAACTGCCATTATAGAGAGAAACAATCATAATTACATATCTCTTTGAATATTTAATCATTCTACATTTCTACAATTTCTTTTACATTTTAGATATCTGAGTCACTCCTATATAGCTGTAGTATAACAGTGTAAACATTCAGTAATGTAAGTAATATTTATACACACACATTCACAAACATACACACACACACACACACACACACACACACTTATATTCAGAGGAAATCAAACATACACATTTATTGTAAAGTAGCAGAGCAAAGACAACTTTTAAGTAGTTTTTATTTTTTTCTCCTTTTATATATTTCTACCTGACCAGTTTCTTGTCTTTCCTTTCTTCCCAGGCTCTCTCTCTACCTATCATCTTCTTCCAAACCACTCCTTCTCCATTTCTACTCAGAAAAGGGCTGGCCTTCTAGGATACCCATCAAACATGGCATACCAAGTTACAGTAAGACTAGACACTTCCCGTCCTTTAAGCTTGCATGAGAAAACCCAGTGGGAGGAAAATTTTACCCAAAACAGACAAAAGAGTCATAGTCCCACAAGAAGACCAGGCTACATAAACCTAACATGTTTTCTTAATCAGACCCATGCAAGTTCCCAGGTTGTGTGTTCAGTCTTTATGAGCCCATATGAGCTGATTCTGTGGTGTCGTTGTTCCCACTTGATCCTATAATCCTTCCTCCTCCTATTATGCAGGATCCCTCAAGCTCTACCTAAAGTTTAGTTGTGGGTTTCTGCATTTGTTTCCATCAGTTGTTGGAACCTCTCTGATGATAATTATGAATGTGTATATATATATATATATACACATACATACATACATACATACATACATTATATACATATATATGTGTGTAAAGTATATATGTGTATATATGTATATATAAATATATAAAATATAATATGTTGTGTCTCTTTAGAGATACCCAATATACCTCTTTTTAGAAGGTGACTCTAATAAACCTTAGATCAATGAAAAGATATTATAAAATTTTTTATTAAATAAGAAATGCAAAAATTAGCCCATATAATCATCACACTTGGTACTGGATAAACAACCAATCAGAGGAGTCATTCTTGTTGATGTCTTATTCTCCTACTCTCCACAATTTCTTTTATAGTTGCTTGACTGTAACTCTTCATAAATTGCTGGAACCTTGTGAGAATCTGACATTTATATAGGAAGTCAACTTTTTTGCCTCTTGCTTAGGCAACCAAATTGTTGACATTTTATACATGTAATTTGTATGTCATAGCTAGAACGTGTAATCTCACAGCCAACTCTTGGGTCTTCTCACATTTACAATCTTTGCTCCATTTTAAACACATGAATAAATAGGTGCACAGGAACAATAATTCATTGATACAGAAGTGCTCGTACTATATTTTTACTTTCCTCTATTACTTCATATAATAAGTGAAATAGAACACACAATGAAAGATACAACAACATTTGTACATAAGGAGTAGAAACAGAATAAAGAGTTTCAATAGTATATTTCTATGGAAGACTTGAAGTTACAAACGTAGCAATAGTTTCCAGATAGAGTGTTATTTATATAGAATAAATACACTTGAACTATAATCTGATATTAATACATGTGTACTGTACCAAAAACTATTTGCAGTTTTCAATTATATATTACTGAATAAAACATGTAATAGAAAGGTCAGTAGTGTTCCCAAACACTCAGTTAACATCTCTTTATCAAAGAAATCTGATGAGAGGTCAAGTAAGACTTATGGCTAGAAATTTGAATAATTTATCATGACAATGCTTTAAACAACAGTAACCAAGAAAAGTCAGATTGCAAAGAAATTTTTTAAATGAATTACACATTACTTCCACAATACCCAAGGAAATAATTTCATTTTATAAATTGCTTTTTTGTTTGAAGATGAGATGTGTTTCTAACCAAGTCTTCTTGTATTAAAAGAAGGCATTAAAATTACCTATATTCAGTAGGGAAAGGAAATACTCAAAATTGTGACCATAGATAATCCTCATTTGAAAATATTTGTTTCTACATTTTCATTATTATGAAAATTTTTATTTTATATAACTTTTAAAATGAGTGTGAATTGAAAGAAGTAGTTCATTGAGATAACATTATAAAGTATTTGTAGGCAACTTTAGAGTTGAAATATAACAAAAATAGCAAGTTTTGTAAAAAAATTCAATATAATGTTTTACATTAATTTTTATTAACAACTAAGCTTATGATATATGTGTTATTTTCCATGTATGGAAATAATAGTGAGTCATTATGTGCAGAGAAGAAGTTCTGTGATTTTATTCTTGCAATTATTCAATATCGTTGAGTAAACCAAAGTGTTATAAATCATAACATTTTTTAGAAATTTATGAGTTTTTGTAGTTTATCATGTATTTCAGAATTTCTCCAAATTAAATGTCCTGACTTCATAGAACTTAATGAATTACATTTATATTTATCATGTTTTAATTTAAGCCAGAAACATTATGGGAAAATGGATTAGGTTACTAACTGTTAAAATTCTTAAGAAAATACTATGTACATACTCATTGTGTAAATCAGTGTTTCTGGGGTTCACATCCAGGACAAGTCTGTATTCAATTTTCAGAATAATAGATGAAAAGTTTTAATACTATGCATGTACAATTTTGAATGCAATTCTTACTGCTGTGTTTTTATTTCTACTTAAAAGTTCTAAATTGCTAAACACCAGCAATAAATATTCATCTTTTATTTGATACTATGAAGAATATCTAAAGCTATAGTATTGACCTTTTAAAATACCAAATTATACCAATGAATTTGTTATAACCTTTTAAAAATTGAATTTATCACACTGAAGTAGAAAAATAACATAGAACTGCAATTTTAGCTAGATTTGTTTTACATTTTATATTTCATTTCAGGAGAAAATGAACCCATATGGGAGTAAACACTGCCTCCAGTAACCCCAGGTTTAACATCTTTTGATGTATTCATCAATCTGTTAATTAGTATTCACCCAAAGTTCTATATGATTACAGCAGGGGCAGGCAGATCCAAAGAACCCATTACAACAGCAGAAAAAAAAAATCACCAGCTGTTTTGCCCCTGCTATAAGTGGTATTCATGACTCAAAATTAACAAAGAAGCTTATTAAATAACAAAGATTAAACTGTAAAGTCTTTTTTTTCCCCTGGGAAAGTATTTTTGGACTTTAATGAGAATTTGTCTTGCTTTAAGAGTAGGAGGGATTACGGAAAACATGTATGGAATAGAGAAAGGGCAAGAACAAATACTTAAGTTGAATTTTTTTTTCCTTAACTTTAGGGCCATGATTTGGTTTGTTTGTCTGTATGACAGAAAAGTCCAGATGACAACTAGCAAAGTATTATACGCTAATAAATATAAGAAAAAAATGTTTTGCCTACTTATCACAGGTATTTGAGGCTGCTATTTAAGAGTCAGCATGTTCTTTTAGATGCTTTACTCTTAGCAAATCTAAAGAATATTTACAGCTGCGTATGGGGGCCTCAAAAAGTGGGAACTGCTGAATTCCAGGAAGTTGAAAGTGTGTTTCTTCAGGCTGTACCAGGGTAATAGAGAAGAATTCATATCCCTGGCAGAAGCTATGGGAATCTCCCAGATGGCATCAGCCAACAGCATTTGACAATTCCCTGGAATTTTGCCTCAGATAAAGACTGACAATAGGTTTAACATCCAGAATTTCTTAGGGAAGACTTAATCAGTATATTTATTTGAATAAATACATCTTTTCATTAATCTATTCTACCTATTCTAGCTCTATACTTTCCTATAAGGAAAATGCAATGTGTTTCTTCACTCAATTTCCTGAATAACATTGTGTCCTCCTTTCCGTGTCTTACCAAAGTAACTATTTAAGAATACCTAATTTCAAAAAAGAAAGAAAGAAAGAAAGAAAGAAAGAAAGAAAGAAAGAAAGAAAGAAAGGAAGAAGGAAAGGAAGAAAGGAAGAAATATATGGGAGACGGGGAGAGAAGAAGAGTCATCTTACAGTTTTCAGCCACTCAAAGACCCATCATTCTGTGTCTGGTATCAAAATCTCTAAATTGGTTTGCTTGTTTGTTTGTTTGTTTGTTTGTTTTTTGTTTTGTTTGATTATTTGATTTTTATTTTGTAATGTTTTTCCAGGTATATACTTTTTCTATCAATGGACTCTCTCTAGTATTCTCACAACCACAGTATCCAACAATTTGTTCCTGTGAAATCTGGCCATATGATGAGGATCCTAAATACCCACAAGTTTAAGTGTTTCTAGCAACAATCTTTTTAGGTCTCAAGGACCAATGGCCCAAGCCTCTGTCAGCACTACAGAGGTACTTTTGTATCTTAAAATACAATAAAACTCTAGGATGCTTTCTTTTCTCTGGCATCTTACTACTTGAGCTTTGATTGATTCTTAGCAATTTAGTATCAAATACCTTAATTATACCTGGTTTTTCTAGCTGAATTGTATTCACTACTGTCTTTTCATTCTCTTTTCCTGTATTTTATTTTCATTTTCTACTGAAAATATATTTTCATGCAATATTTCCTCTCAGTCTATTACTCCCAGTTACTACCCACCTCCTCTTCCATCCATTTCACGTTTTTACCAAACCAAACAAGGAGTATCCAGATTAGATCCCTTCTCCCAAATTCCCATTCCTATCTGAAATGGCACACCTTATGAGTCTAAGTTAGCTGTGTAGTATCCCCCAAGCACCATTGCCCAGCCTTTGCTCCAACAGGCACACTGCACAATTAACATCCACAAATGCTATACAAGATCTTCTAGTCCAATGCTGCCCAATAGAGGCCTGTTGTGCAGGAAACATCCAGATTAGGGTGGCCTTCCCAATACTTGCTATACCAGCAAAATCTAGTGACAACCAGATGGCTAAAGGCTGGCACAAGTCAACAAACAACACCAAATAGGACAATGTGGAAACTTTAGAGCAAAACTATTAAACTAGAGCAAGTCCTAGATATCCTAACACAGCCTTTAAACATCAAGGGAATACATCCCCCAAAGAAACACAAGAAAATACAATCAAAAAGGTGTATAGATTAAAATAGATGGAAGAGTAAATCTCAAGTATAGAAGACACAATAGAAGTAATTAATATATCAGTTAATGAAAGTGATAAATACAAAACATTCCTTACACATAACATCCAAGAAATCTGGGATCCTATGAAAACACCTAATGTAAGAATTGAAGAATTAGGAAAGAGTCCCAGTACTAAAGACACAGAAGATATTTCCAAAAATATCATAGAAAAAATTTCCTCAACCCAAAGAAAGAGATCCCTATTATATACAAGAGACTTACAGACCAACAATAATATTGGATCACAAAAGAAAATCTTTCTGCTACATAAGAATCAAAACAATAAATGTAAAGAACATAGAAATTAAAAGCTACAAGAGATAAATGTCAAATAAAATACAATGGCAGATGGTGATGATCTTGATTTAGCTTGTGTAATTTGTATATAGAAATTCATCCATTTCATTTACATTTTCCAATTCTGTGGAGTACAGGTTTTTGAAGAAATACCTAGTAATGTTTTCGTCTGTATCTGTTACTATGCTTCCAATTTCATTTATGCATTTGTTAATTTGAGTACTGCCTTTCTGTCTTTTAGTTAGTTTAGCTAAGGGTTTGTCTCTTGTTGATTTCCTTAAAGAACCAGCACTTGGTTTCATTTATTCTTTGTATTGTTCTCTTTGTTTCTAATTGGTTGACTTCAGCTGGAGTTTGGATATTTCCTGCCATCTAGTCCTCCTGGATTTGTTTGCCTAATTTTTCCCCTGCAGTCTTCAGGGTACTTTACATTCCTTAGTATGAGAACTCTCCAATTTCTTAAAAAGGGCACTTAGGGCTACGAACTTTCCTCTTAGCATTGCTATAACAGTGTCATATAAGCTTGAGAGTATAGCCCCCTCATTTTTATTGATTATAGAAATTCTTTAATTTCATTCTTTCTGACCCAGTTACTATTGACTAGAGTGTTGTTCAGTTTCAATGAGTTTGTAGGCTTTCTATCAATTCTGTTGTTGTTTAAGTTCAGCATTTATCCAGGATGATCTGATGAGATGTATGGGGTCATTTCAATCTTCTTGTATTTGTTTAAACCACCAACCAAAGAACATTTATGGGCTGGTCTGAGGCCCCAGGCACATATATAGGAGAGTGTTCACACATTTGGTCTCAGTGGAATAGTATGTACCTAATAAAGTGGAGACATGAAGTTCCATGTTAGGGTGATACCTTGGGGCTTGCCTTTTCAGAGGTGAAGCAGAGGGAGGAATGGGGGAGGAACTCTATGACAGCAATCCTAGAAGGGGAACTATTTGGTATGTAAATAAATGCACAAACACAAAGGGAAATCTATCAGAAATAGTCCTGTCTTCTTATCAAAGAATCTAAAAGCTAAAAGGAACTGAATGAACATCTTATAACCTCTAAGAAATGACAGATGGCTACATAGACTACTATCACCAGCAATACTCTTATGGAACATATATTGAATAAACAAGATATTCCAAGAAAAAATGAAAATAAAACAGTAACTATCCACAAATCCAGTTCTACAGAAAATAGTAGAAGGAAAACTCAAATCCAATAAGGTTAACTACATCTAAGAAAACAGAAGAAATAAATAATTCTATACTTCAAAATTAATAAAAATGTTTCCCAAGCAAAGGAACCCAAGAAGTAAATTGGAGTAGCTATTCTAATATCTAATAAAATAGATTTTCAACCAAAATTAAGCAATATAAGTGGAGCAGGACATTTCATACTTATGAAAGAAAAAATTCACCAAGATGACATCTCAATTCTGAAAGTATATGCTCCAAATATAAAGGCACCCACATTCATAAAGGAAACATAACTAAAGCTTCAATCGTACATTAACCCCCCTACATAAATAGTGGCAAGCTTCAAGACTCACTCGCACCAATGGATATATCATCAATGTAGAAACTAAACAGAGAAAAAATAAAATTAACAGAGGTTAAAAATCAAATGGACCTAATAGAACCAACAGAACATTTTACCCAAACACAACAGACTATACTTCCTTCTCAGAATCACAGAACCTTCTCCAAAATTGGCCATACAGTAGGTCAGAAAGCAAGCCTCAACAGATACAAGAAGATTGAAAGGGCTCCTTATATCTTATCAGACAATGACAGGTAAAAGATAGATTTCAACATTAACAGAAATAACAGAAATCCTTGAAACACAATGGAACAAAATAAGGGTCTTCTCAGTGATAACAGGGTCAGGGAAGAAATACAGAAAGAAATTAAAGACTTTCTAGAACTCAATGAAAATGAAGACACAGCATGCTCAAATTTATGGAATAAAATGAAAGCGGTGTAAAGAGGAAAGTTCATAGCCCTAAGTGCTTTCATAAAGAAATTGATATGTACCATGCTAGCAATTTAAAAGTATACATGAAAGCTATATTGGTAACAAAGAAACATAGTTTGGAGGAGTAAACAATGAAAATTAATCAAACTCAGGAATGAATTCAACTAATTAGAAACAAAGAGAACAATAAAAAGAACCAACAAACTAAGAGCTGGTTCTTTGAAAAAAAATCTGCAAGCTAGACAAACCTTTGGCAATTCTAACTAAAAGGCACAGAGACTGTATCCAAATTAATAAAATCTGAAATAAAAAGGGAGACACAACAACAAACAGGGAATAAATCCAAAGAATTATTAGGTCTTACTTCAATAGCCTGTACTCTACAAAATTGAGAATTTAAACAAAACACATGACTTCCTGGCCCACTTAACAAAGTTAAATCAAGATCATGTAAACTATGAAATATTCCAATCACCCATAAGAAAACAGAGGCAGTCATTAAAAGTCTCCCAATTAAAATCACTGAGAGCCAGATTGTTTTAATACAAACTTCTACCAGACTTTCAAAGACTTTCAATCAATACTAGTCACAAAACAGAAACAGAAAGAACATTACCAAACTCATTTTATGATGCCTCACCTAAAGCACACAAAGTCTCAAAACAAAAAAACAAAAAAACAAACAAAAACCAAAAAACAAAAAAACAAAAAAAACCAAACAAAACAAAAAAAAAAAGAAAAAACAACAAAAAAAAGAATTTCAGACCAATTTTCCTTATGAACATGATAGAAAAATACTCAATAAAATACTTGCAAATCAAATACAAAAATAAAATACAACATCCACCTTGATCAAGTAAGCCGCAACCCAGGGATATAGGCATGTTTCAATATATAAAATTCCATCAAACTTATCCACCATATAGGCACCATGAAAAAAAAAAAAAAACAAAACAACAACAACATAAAAACCCTCATGTTCATCTTATTAGATGCTGAAAATACCTTTAAAAAAATCCAGCACACCTTCGACATTAAAAAACTTGGAATGGTGAATGCCTAAACAAACTAAAAGCCAGAGTTTAATACAGCAAGCCAACAACCAATGTCAAATTAAGTTGAAAGAAAATGGAGCTCCACTAAAATTAGTGACAAAATAAAGCTGCTTACTTGTGGGTCAAGTGGATTGTGCCACTGAACAGAAGAGGTGGTAAGGCTGAATGAGCTCAAAGGCTCTGAATCTCAGAACTGAGAATGGTAGGAGTGGGCCAACTGCTTGTCTAACTCTATCTTCTCTGGAATATGGAACTAGACACCTCTGAAAGGACCATTGGAATCAATCATGTAGGCAAAACACCTGAAGTCCTTCCTTATGCAAATAGCCTATCACTAGCATGTCAAACTGAGCCAATGCAAACATCTATCCTTGGATCTCACCTTATTCCTCAATGTTTTTAAAAATGTTTCAATATCATTGATCATATGTAGGTCTAACATAGTAAAAATGGCCATTTTACCAAAATCAATCTTCAATTTCAATGCAATTCTTTTAAAAATTCCAAATTTATTCTTTCTAGACCTTAAAAGTGCAATTCTTGAAGCACTTTCAATTCACAACTTCATTTAAGAAGAAAGAAAGAAAGAAAGAAAGAAAGAAAGAAAGAAAGAAAGAAAGAAAGAAAGAAAGAAAGAAAGAAACCCTCAGGAGAGTTAAAAGTATCACCATTTTGATTTCAAGGTCTACTTAAGAGAAATACTAAAATATTAATATAAACCATATTTTATTGATATTGAGAGAAAACTGATAATTAATATCTCATCAAAACCCAGATATAAACTCACACACCTATGAACACTTGATTTTTGAGACAGGCTCCAAAATCATACAATGGAAAAAAAAAATATTGTCGGGGGTGCCTTGCGCAAGGAATCTCCGGACACCAGCAAGGACCCACACAGGATCCCCCACGGGATCTTAAGACCTCTGGTGAGTAGAACACAGCGTCTCCTCCAATCCAATGGCGTGGGACATGAGACTTCATTAATTAAGGAAGCAGATAACCAGGCCTGATTAGGGGCACAAGTCCCTTCCGGTCCACTCCAGCACCAGGGTGCCTTGCCCGCGGAGTCTGCGGACACCGGCAAGGACCCACACAGGATCCCCCACGGGATCCTAAGACCTCTGGTGAGTGGAACACAACTTCTGCCAGGAGGCAGGTTCGAAAACCAGATATCTGGGCACCTTCCCTGCAAGAGGAGAGCATGCCTGCAGAGAGTACTCTGACCACAGAGACAAAGGATAGAGCTAGTCTCCAAGGTCTGCTGATAGAGGCTAACATAATCACCTGAGGAACAAGCTCTAACAAGAGACAACTATAACAACTAGCTTCAAATATTAACAGATGGCAAAAGGCAAACCTAAGAATCCTATTAACAGAAATCAAGACCACTCACCATCATCGGAAAGCAGCACTCCCACATCACCTAGTCCTGGGCACCCCAACACACCCAAAAAGCTAGACCTGGACTTAAAAACACATCTCATGATGATGGTAGAGGATAAAAAGAAGGACTCTAATAACTCACTTAAAGAAATACAGGCGAACAAAGCTAAATAGGTAGAAGACCTTAAAGAGGAAACACAAAAATTCCTTAAAGAATTGCAGGAAAACACGACCAAACAGGTGATGGAATGGAATAAAACCATCCAAGACCTAAAAAGGGAAGTAGACACAATAAAGAAAACCCAAATTGAGGCAATGCTGGATATAGACACCCTAGGAAAGAAATCTGGAACCATAGATGCTAGCATCAGCAACAGAATACAAGAAATGGAAGAGAGAATCTCAGGTGCAGAAGATTCCATAGAGAACATCAACACAAAAATCAAAGAAAATACAAAATGCAAAAAGATCCTAACTCAAAACATCCAGGAAATCCAGGACACAATGAGAAGACCAAACCTACGGATAATAGGAGTTGATGAGAATGAAGATTTTCAACTTAAAAGGCCAGCAAATATCTTCAACAAAATTATAGAAGAAAATTTCCCAAAACTAAAGAATGACATGCCCATGAACATACAAGAAGCCTACAGAACTTCAAATAGACTGGACCAGAAAACAAATTCCTCCCGACACATAATAATCAGAACAACAAATGCACTAAATGAAGAGAGAATATTAAAAGCAGTAAGAGAGAAAGGTACAGTAACTTGTAAAGGCAGGCCCATCAGAATTACACCAGACTTCTCACCAGACTATGAAAGCCAGAAGAGCCTGGACAGATGTTATACAGACACTAAGAGAACACAAATGCCAGCCCAGGCTACTATACCTGGCCAAACTCTCAATTACCATAGATGGAGAAACCAAAGTATTCCACGACAAATCCAAATTCACACATTATCTTTCCAAGAATCCAGGCCTTCAAAGGATAATAACAGAAAAAAAAAAAAAAAAAAAAAACAGTACAAGGACAGAAGTCACACCCTAGAAAAAGCAAGAAAGTAATCCCTCAACAAACCTAAAATAAGACAGCCACAAGAACAGAATGCCAACTCTAAAAACAAAAATAATAGGAAGCAACAATTACTTTTCCTTAATATCTCTTAATATCAATGGACTCAATTCCCCCCAAAAAAGACATAGACTAGTAGACTGGCTACACAAACAGGACCCAACATTCTGCTCCTTACAGGAAACTCGTCTCAGGGAAAAAGACAGACACAACCTCAGAGTGAAAGGCTGGAAAACAATTTTCCAAGCAAATGGTCTGAAGAAACAAGCTGGAGTAGCCATTCTAATATTGGATAAAATCAACTTCCAACCCAAAGTTATCAAAAAAGACAAGGAGGGACACTTCATACTCATCAAAGGTAAAATCCTCCAAGAGGAACTCTCAATTCTGAATATCTATGCTCCAAATGCAAATGCATCCATTCATTAAAGACACTTTAGTAAAGCTCAAAGCACACATTGCACCTCACACAATAATAGTGGGAGACTTCAACACACCACTTTCATCAATGCACAGATCGTGGAAACAGAAACTAAACAGGGACATAGTGAAACTAACAGAAGTTATGAAACAAATGGTTCTGACTGATATCTACAGAACATTTTATCCTAAAACAAAAGGATATACCTTCTTCTTACCACCTCATGGGACCTTCTCCAATATTGATCATATAATTGGTCACAAAACAGGCCTCAACAGATACAAAAATATTGAAATTGTCTCATTCATCCTATTAGACCACCATGGATTAAGGCTGATCTTCAACAACAACATAAATAATGGAAAGCCAATATTCACGTGCAAATTTAACAACACTCTTCTCAATGATACCTTGGTCAAGGAAGGAATAAAGAAAGAAATTAGACTTTTTAGAGTTTAATGAAAATGAAGCCAAAACATACCCAAATATATGGGACACAATGAAAGCATTTCTAAGAGGGAAACTCATAGCTCTGAGTGCCTCCAAAAAGAAAGTAGAGAGAGCAAACACTAGCAGCTTGACAACACATCTAAAAGCTCTAGAAAAAAGGAAGCAAATTCACCCAAGAGGAGTAGAGGGCAGGAAATAATCAAACTCAGGGGCCACATCAACCAAGTGGAAACAAGAAGAACTATTCAAAGAATTAACCAAACGAGGAGTTGGTTCTTTGAGGAAATCAACAAGATAGATAAACCCTAAGCTAGACTCACTAGAGGGCACAGGGACAAAATCCTAATTAACAAAATCAGAAATGAAAAGGGAGACATAACAACAGATCCTGAAGAAATCCAAAACACCATCAGGTCCTTCTACAAAAGGCTATACTCAACAAAGCTGGAAAACCTGGACAAAATGGACAAATTTCTAGACAGATACCAGGTACCAAAGTTAAATCAAGATCAAGTAAATGATCTAAACAGTCCCATATTCCCTAAAGAAATAGAACCAGTCATTAATAGTCTCACAGACAAAAAAAACCCAGGACCAGATGAGTTTAGTGCAAAGTTCTATCAGGCGTGCAAAGAAGATCTAATTCTAGTTCTGCACAAACTATTTCACAAAATAGAAGTAGAAGGTACTCTACCCAACTCACTCTATGAAGCCACAATTACTCTGATACCTAAACCACAGAAAAATCCAACAAAGAGAGATTTTCAGGCCAAATTCCCTTATAAATATAGATGCAAAATTCCTCAATAAAATTCTAACTAACCGAATCCAAGAACACATTAAAGCAATCATCCATCCTGTCCAAGTAGGTTTTATTCCAGGGATGCAGGGGCTATTTAATATACAGAAATCCATCAAAGTGATCCATTATGTAAACAAACTCAAAGACAAAAACCACATGATCATCTCTTTAGATGAAGAAAAAGCATTGGACAAGATCCAACACCCATTCATGATAAAAGTTTTGGAAAGATCGGGAATTCAAGGCCCATACCTAAACATGACAAAAGCGATCTAGAGCAAACCAGTAGCCAACATCAAAGTAAATGGTGAGAAGCTGGAAGCAATCACACTAAAATCAGGAAATAGAAAAGGCTGTCCACTTTCTCCCTACCTCTTCAACATAGTACTTGAAGTCCTAGCCAGAGCAATTTGACAACAAAAGGAGATCAAGAGGATACAAATTGGAAAAGAGGAAGTCAAAATATCACTTTTTGCAGATGATATGATAGTATATATAAGTGACTCTAAAAATTCCACCAGAGAACTCCTAAACCTGATAAACAGCTTTGGTGAAAGAGCTGGATATAAAATTAACTCAAACAAGTCAATGGCCTTTCTCTACACAAAGAATAAACAGGCTGAGAAAGAAATTAGGGAAACAACACCCTTCTCAATAGTCACAAATAATATAAAATATCTTGGCGTGATTCTAACTAAGGAAGTGAAAGGACTGTATGATAAGAACTTCAAGTCTCTGAAGAAAGAATTTAAAGAAGATCTCAGAAGATGGAAAGATCTCCCATGCTAATGGATTGGCAGGATCAACATTGTAAAAATGGCTATCTTGCCAAAAGCAATCTACAGATTCAATGCAATCCCCATCAAAATTCCAACTCAATTCTTCAACGAATTAGAAAGAGCAATCTGCAAATTCATCTGGAATAACAAAAAACCTAGGATAGCAAAAACTCTTCTCAAGGATAAAAGAACCTATGGTGGAATCACCATGCCTGACCTAAAGCGTTACTACAGATCAATTGTGATAAAAACTGCATGGTTCTGGTATAGTAACAGACAAGTAGACCAATGGAATAGAATTGAAGACCCGGAAATTAACCCACACACCTATGATCACTTGATCTTTGACAAGGGAGGTAAAACCATCCAGTGGAAGAAAGACAGCATTATCAACAAATGGTGCTGGCACAACTGGTGGCTATCATATAGAAGAATGGGAATCAATCCATTCCTATCTCCTTGTACCAAGGCCAAATCTAAGTGGATCAAGGAACTCAACATAAAACCAGAGACAGTGAATCTTATAGAAGAGATAGTGGGGAAAAGCCTTGAAGATATGGGCACAGGGGAAAAATTCCTGAATAGAACAGCAATGGCTTGTGCTGTAAGATTGAGAATTGACAAATGGGACCTCATGAAACTTCAAAGCTTCTGCAAGGCAAAAGACACTGTCAATAAGAAAAAAAGGCCACCAACAGATTGGGAAAGGATCTTTACCTATCCTAAATCAGATAGAGGACTGATATCTAATATATATAAAAAACTCAAGAAGGTGGACTCCAGAAAATCAAATAGCCCCATTAAAAAATGAGGCTCAGAGCTAAAAAAAAAAAATTCTCACCTGAGGAATACCAAATGGCTGAGAAGCACCTGAAAAAATGTTCAGCATGCTTAATCATCAGAGAAATGCAAATCAAAACAACCCTGAGATTCCACTTCACTCCAGTCAGAATGGCAAAGATGAAAAATTCAGGTGACAGCAGATGCTGGCGAGGATGTGGAGAAAGAGGAACACTCCTCCATTGTTGGTGGGATTGCTAGCTTGTATAACCACTCTGGAAATCAGTCTGGATATTCCTCAGAAAATTGGACATAGTACTAGCAGAGGATCCTGCAATAGTTCTCCTGGGCATATATCCAGAAGATGTCCCAACCGGTAAGAAGGACACATGCTCCACTATGTTCATAGCAGCCTTATTTATAATAGCCAGAAGCAGGAAAGAACCCAGATGTCCCTCAACAGAGAAATGGATACAAAAATTGTGGTAAATTTACACAATGGAGTACTACTCAGCTATTAAAAGGAATGAATTTATGAAATTCCTAGGCAAATGGTTGAACCTGGAGGGCATTATCCTGAGTGAGGTAACCCAATCACAAAAGAATTCCAATGATATGTACTCACTGATAAGTGGATATTATCCCAGAAACTTAGTATACCCGAGATATAAGATACAATTTGCAAAATACATGAAACTGAAGAAGAACGAAGACCAAAGTGTGGTCACTTTGCCCCTTCTTGGAATTGGAAACAATCACCCATGGAAATTGTTACAGAGACAAAGTTTGGAGCTGAGACAAAAGGATGGACCATCTAGAGACTGCCATATCCAGGGATCCATCCCATAATTAGCCTCCAAATGATGACACCATTGCATACACTAGCAAACGTTTGCTGAACGGACCCTGATATAGCTGTCTCTTGTGAGAGTAGGCCGGGGCCTTGCAAACACATAAGTGGAGGCTCACAGTCAGCTATTGGAAGAATCACAGGGCCCCCAATGGAGGAGCTATAGAAAGGATCCAAGGAGCTAAAGAGATCTGCAACCCTGCAGGTGCAACGGCATTATGAACTAACCAGTAACCCGGAGCTCTTGACTCTAGCTGCATATGTATGAAAAGATGGCCTGGTCGGCCATCACTGGAAAGTGAGGCCCATTGGACATGCAAACTTTATATGCCCCAGTACAGGGGAATGCCAGGGCCAAAAAGTGGGAATGGGTGGGTAGGGGAGTGGGGGTGAAGGCATGGGGGACTTTTGGGATAGCATTGGAAATGTAATTAAGGAAAATACGTAATAAAAAGAAAGAAAGAAAATATTGTCAATAAGTCGTTCTGGTCATACTGGATGTTTGCATGTACAAGAATGCAAATAAACCGCTATCTATAACCCTGCCCATAAGACAAGTCCAAGTGGATGAATGACCTCAAAGTTAAACTGACCCCAGTAAATCTAATGCAAGAGAAAATTATAAAATGTCTTGGGCACATTGGCACAGGAGAAAAATTCCTGAACAGAATACCAATAACACAGGTACTAAGAACAGCAATTGATAAATGGAACCTCACAGAATGGAAAACTTTTGCAAGGCTAAGGACACCATAAATTGGACAAAATTGCACCCTAAATATGGGAAAACATCTTCATCAAGCCTGCATCTGTCAGAGGACTAATATCCAAAATATATAAAGAGATCAAAAAATCAGACATCAAAAATTCACTGAATTAACAATATGGTTCAGGGCTAGAGAGAAAAGAAAATCCTTAACTGAGGAATCTTGAATGGCTAAGAAGCACTTTTAAAATGTTTAATGTCTTTAATCATCAGAGGACAAATCAAAATGGACCCTGAGATTCTACCTTACACCAATCAGAATAGCTAATATCAAAAATTCATACTTACAGAACATGCTGGTGACGATGTGGCAAAAAAGGGACACTTCTCCATTGCTGCTGAGAGTACAAATTGCTAACATGCTTTGGAAATCAATTTGGCATTTTCCTAGAAAATTTGGAACAGTTCTACCTAATTACTCAGTTGTACCACTCAGACAAATATTGCCCCACTATACCAAAAGAATACTTCTGTGGTGAATTAGTTAAATTGCTCTGGATTCTAGCTGGTCATAGACATACTGCACCTCCTCAAGAGCTCTGTGGATTTGCAAATGAAAAACACACACAAACTAATTTTGTTATGCCTTGGCTAGTTCAATGCCTGGGCACTTGTAAACCTACCCATGACTAGCACATACTTCCTTCTGATATTCTTGTCTTAACAACTATTAAATCTACATTTTATCTTTGATAAACTCTTATCTATTAGGAAGACCACCCACCCCGACCCCCAGGACCATATTCTCTTTCCACGTATATTGCTGAATAATTTCTCTCCTGCAACTCTTAAATATGATGTCTCCATTATGATTTCTTCTGGGAAGCTTGCCCGAACAATCTAAAAGTCCTGCCCCATCTCTCTGCCCAGCCATTGGCTGTGCAACGATTCTTTATTATCAACTGAAGCCAGCAGAGGGGAGGAAGTCTAAGTCTAAATGCGTAACCTTTGAAAGCCAAAATAAGGTGAAGAATTAGAACTAATTACTAACAAGTTCTTACTCTACTATGTTGATAGCAGCTTTACTTCCAGAAAAGAAAAACATCCTAAATGTCCCTCAGTTGAAGAATGGCTAAAGAAAATTTAGTACAACTGCACGATTGAATACTATCAGCTATAAAAACAGAGACATTATGGAATTTATAGACAAATGAATGGAAGTAGAAAATTTCATCCTCAGTGAGATAATATAAACATGGTATGTATTCATTTATAATTAAACATTGGTCATAAAGTACTGGCTAAACATACTGGAAGTCACAGAACCAAAGAAAGTAAGTAATCAGGAGGTCCCAAATGGAGGATGCATGAATATCATTCAGAAGGAGAAACAAAATAGCCATTGCATGAGGATGGAGGAGGGAACTGTGTGGGAGAGTGGATAAGGGGGGAATGGGGATGGGTATCAGACATGGTGAAAAGGATTGTAGAAGAGGAATGGGAGTGAGAAAAGCAATCAATGTGGGGCATCTCTGGGAGTAGCCGAAGACCTGTGAGAGGGGAGGTTTTGCTGAGTTTATGGGGGTGAACGACAGACTACCACCAGTAGGTGATATGGTGACTGAAATGGCAAAATCCTCTAGCCAGATGAGACTTCCAGAGGAGGTTGGAGATATTAACCCACAAACCAAAACTTCAACCAATAATTTATCCTGCCTACAAGATGCACTAGAATGAAGAAGAAGCAGAGATTGAGGGAATGACCAACCAAAGACTGAACCAATTTGAACCACATCTTATGGAAGATAGCCAGTATGTGACATAACTAATGATACTCTGCTATGCTTGTTGGTAGGAGC
Organism: Mus musculus; assembly: GCF_000001635.26. NCBI lineage: Eukaryota > Metazoa > Chordata > Mammalia > Rodentia > Muridae > Mus > Mus musculus. The sequence continues at coordinate 87,108,825 of NC_000079.6, read as the reverse complement.
CTAGCATACCTGTTGTCTGAGAGGTTTCATCTGTCAGCAAATGAAAGCAGATACAGAGACCCACATTCAAATATCTGATAGTAGAGAGTCTTTTGGAAGAGTGGGGGATATTGAGCAAGCTGTATGGGTCAAGGACACAAGAATCCCTACAAAGTCAACTAACCTGGACTCATGGAGGTTCATAGAGACTGAACTACCAACTGAAACTGGGCCTCCTACACATTTATAGCTGATATGCAACTTAGTCTTCACATGAGTTCCTTAATAATTGGATCAGAGGTTGTCTCTGACTCAATTATCTGTCATTGGACCTTTTCCTGGACTACCTAGTTGTGTCTCAGTAGGAGTGTAGGCACTTGGGCCTGCTGAGACTGCTTGTCCCAAGGTGTGGTGGTAACCATGGGGAACTTCACCCTACTTTGAAGAGAAAATGAGGACGAAATGGGGAAAGGTATTTGTAAATGTTAGAGTGGGAAGACAGGTAAAAATGTGGCCTGTAAAATAAATAAATAAATAAATAAATAAACAAACAAACCAAATCAAAAATAAGAACCAAGCCACCATTTAAAAAATAAAACTAAAATAATTCACAAGACAATCAAATCAAATTATAGGAACCAAATAAGACAAAGAGCCAAAGGAAAAAGCACAAAAAAAAAATCTATATAGATGTTAAAGTACATGTTTGCACACACAAGAATCCTATTAAACTTCAAACCCAAAACCATAATATATAAAAATGGAACACATATTTTTATGGAATAAAATTATAACACATTCTTCCCTCTAGCTCTTCCCAGCTACTTTTGTTTAACCCCTTCATTTTTCCATTAATTTCATGTTGATAGCCTCTTTTAATTTTTGAATATGTATGTATACAAATATATATCAGCATATATATACAATATGTATATATACAACTCATCATATATATATATATTTGTTGAATTGTAATTTTAGTTATTGTTATGTTATTTGTATTCCATTTTTATTATTCTAGATTTGAAAAGCACTAAGAGGGATCATCTCTGAGTGAGCATAATTATCTTTTTCCCTGTAATCATTACTTCCATCTAGATCTTTTCCTATTTTGGATACTGAAAATTTCTCCTCCCATGGTAACTCATTCATGGAAAACTATCTGTTACTGACACATTGCTAGATAAACATAACTTCATAGTACATTCGAAGCATTATCATTCTATGCCCAGATAACTGCAGCTACCACACTTCATCAAAAATGCCCCTCTTTCCATTAAAAAACATCACATGAAACCACAACTGAACACACAGTGTAGATTAGCAGTTCATGAGGATCCCAGCACAAACCAATAAATCCATAAAACTATGGCTTAGGTAACATTGCTGAAGAGGAGTCACAATAGTTTAAAGCCAGAATATCATGAAGGCTGAATAATGGAAATAGCTACAAAAACAAGGCTGAGGCAATGGCAGTATCAAGTGTCTTTCTTAGACAGTTCTAAAATTAGGCGTAGTGGTACATTTCATTCCAATTATAAGTATATGTTATCTATATTGTAATCTTTGTTTTTAAACATTTAAAATTGTTTAAAATGTATTTTGACAATTTTATAGAATGAAAGAACTATTTCCATCTTTTACATGTACAGCATATGTTTTGATTAGATCAACTTTTTTACTGTTTCTTCTCATAGCTTCTATTCATTGACTTAAAAAAAAAATACCTACCATTCTGCCTGTCTGTTCCTTTCTGCTGGAACAGAGTGCTAGCTAGTTTGCTCCCCAGAAGACTCCACATTCTAAAGTATCCCATGAGATCTGCTACACTCAGAGAATTTGGTAAGAAACCTACTGAAGTCCCAATCCTGGAAATGGAAAACAGATGCAGCTGGGAGCCCAGTGGATGTGGGACCCATCAACCCCCAAAATCCCCACACCCTTCACTTCTGGACCTTTCAGCTGTCATCTGCTGGCTAGTCTACTCCCCTGAAGATACTGCATCCTGATACAACCCAGGAGATCTGCTCCATTCATGGCATCTGACACCACATCCTGAGGCCACTGAGGAGATTCACGATACTCAGGGTAAATGACACTACAGCCTGAGCCATCCCAGATCTACTGCACACAAAACAAGTGGCATTTCATCAGAACCACTGCACAACTTAACAACTGACACCACATCTGAAGACATCCCTGAGGCTCTGTGGCAGGCAGGGCAAATGACCCAATAGGCTGAAAGTCTCCCTGGAGTTCTGTTGTACTCCAACACAAGGAAGGTGCATACACCAAAATAAAGACAAGTTATTAAGCATTAAACAATGAAAGAGTCAAAACAGACTCAAAAGGAGAGAACTACAAGCACATCAAGCCACCTAGAAAAACAAAAATAATAGGAACCAACAATCATCTGTCTTTAGTATCTCTCAATATTAATGGACACAACTCACCTAAAAAAATATAACAACAGACTGGATATGCTAACAATACCCAGCATTTTGCTACATACAACAAAAATACCTCAATAACAAAGACAGTCACTATCTCAGATTAAAAATATGGAAAAAGGTCTTCCAATCAAATGGTCCCACAAAAAAAAAAAAAAAAAGCTGGAGTTGCCATCCTAATATTTTAATATAGAATAAAGTAGACTTTCAACCAAAAGTTATTAAGTGTGATGAGGAAGGACACTTAATATTCATCAAAGGGAAATCCACCAAGAGAAAATCTCAATTCTGAACATCTATGCCCGAAATGCAAGGTACCCACATTCATAAAAGAAACTTTACTAAAGCTCAAAACACACATTGAACCCCACACAATAATAGTGTGAGACTTCAACAGCCCACTCTCAGCAATGGACAGGTCATGAAAACAGAAACTAGGCAGAGACACAACAAAACTAATAGAGATTATAAAGCAAATGGATTTAGCAGATATCTACAGAACATTTCACCCTAAAACAAAAGAATACACCTTCTTCTCAGCACCACATGGAACCTTCTCAAAAATAGACCATGTAATTTGTCACAAAACAACCCTCAACTGATACAAGAAATTGAGATACTCCTTTGCATCCTATCATATCACCATGGCCTAAGGATGGTCTTCAATAACAGCAAAAACTCCATAATGCTGACATACACCTGGAAACCTAACAATTCTCTACTCAATGATAACTTGGTCAGGGAAAAATTAAAAAAAGAAATGAAAGACTTCCTGGAACTTAATGAAAATGTTGACACATCATACCCAAACTCATGGAACATGATGAAAGCAATGCTAAGAGAAAAAAAAAAATCATAGCACTAAGTGCCCTGGTGAAGAAACTGGAGAGATATTACACCAGTAACTTAAAAGCACACCTGAGAGCTTTAAAATAAAAAGAAGCAAACACAGCCAAGAGGACTAGACAACAGAAAATGGCCAAACTCAGGGCCCAAATCAACCAAGTAGAAACAAATAGAATAATACAAAGAATCAACAAAACCAAAAGCTGGTTCTTTGAGAGAATCAACAAGATAGATAAACCCCTAGCCAAACTAACTAATGGGCCCAGTGGTAGTATCCAAATTAACAGAATCAGAAATGAAAAGGGATACTTAACAACAGAATGGAGGAAATTAAAAAAAAAAAAATCCATCAGATTCTACTATAAAAGCCTACACTCAATAAAACTGGAAAATCTAGATGAAATGGATGGATTTTTAGACAGATACCACATACAAAAGTTAAATCAAGAGCAGGTAAACTTTATAAACAGGCCCATAACCCATAAGGAAATAGAAGAAATCATTAAAAATCTTCTAACCAAAGAAGTCCTGGGCCAGACAGATTTAGTGAAGAATTCTACCAGAGTTTCAAAGAAAACCTAATACCAGTATTGCTCAAACTCTTTCATAAAATATAAACAGAAGAAAGACTACCTAATTCATTCTTTGAACCCACAATTAATATGATACCAATCACACAAGGACCCAACCAAACAAGAGAATTTCAGACCAATCTCACTTATGAAAATCAATGCAAATATACTCAATAAATTGTTTTGCAAAATGAATGCAAAAATACATCAATACAATCATTCACCACAATCAAGTTTCATCCATTTCAGTGATGAAACGTTGATTCCATATATGAAAAACCATTAACATGACCCACTATATAAACAAACTCAAAGAAAGAAAATCACATGATCATGTCTTTAGATGCAGAAAAAGCATTTGACATGATACAACACCCATTTATTTTAAAATTATTGGGTAGATCAGGAATTCAAGACTCACTCAAACATAATAAAATCAATTTACTACAAACTAACTGTCAGTATCATATTAAATGGATAAATGTTTGAAGCAATCCCACTAAAATCAGGGACAACAGAAGGATGAACTCTCTCACCATATCTATTCAATATAGTACATGAAGTGCTAGCTAGAATGATAAGACAATAAAAAGAGATCAAGTAGATACAAATTGGAAAATAAGAAATAAAGTTATCACTCCTTGATGATATGATATGATAATATACATAAGCAACCCAAAATAATTCTACCAAAGAACTTCTCCAGCTGGTAAACAACTTCAACAAAGTGGCAGGATATAAAATTAACTCAAATATATCAGTAGGCCTCCTTTACACAAATGATAAAGAGGCTGAGAAACAAATAGGGAAATAAGTCACTTTACAATAACCACAAATAATATGAAATATTCTGGGTTAAATCTAACCAAACAAGTGAAAGATCTATATGACAACAGCTTCAAGTCAAACAGGAAAGAAATTGAAGATCTCAGAAAACATAGATATCTCTTATACTCATTGACAGGCAGAATGAAAATAGTAAAAATGGCTCTCCTCCCAAAGGCAATCTACAGATTCAATGCAATCCCCATCAAAATCCCAACACAATTCTTCACAGACATGGAAAAACTATTCTCAATCACAAGTGTGGAGGAAGGGAAAGTGGACAAGGATGGGGAGTGTGAGTATGGGGAGGAGGACCTGATCTGGCACTGGGTGAGGGAAAAAAGGACTGAAGCCCTGAGGGCTAGCAGAAAGAATGTAAACAGGCAACCTTAGGAAATAGGTGGTTGGGGGGACCCCCCAGAATGCACCAGAAACCTGGGAGGTCAGAGACTCCCAGGACTCATTGGGAGGGACCTTATATGAAATGACCAACAGAAGGGAGAGGGAACTTATAAAGGTCACCTCCAGCAGGAAGACAGGACATCAAGTGACAGATGGGATCCCCATCCCACAGTCTCATCCCTGACCCATAATTGTTTCTTATGAAAGAATTACAGGGATGGAAATGGAGAGAAGCCTGCTGAAAAGGAGTTCCAGCCATTAGCCCAAAGTGGGATCTAGCTCAAGGGAAGGTCCCAAGGCCTGACACTCTTACTGAAGCTATGGAGCACTCACAAAATGAGATCTATCATGACTGCCCTCCAAAAGACCCAAAAAGCACTTGAAAGTGTCAGATGCAGATATTTGCACCCAACCAATGGACAAAAGCAGCTGGCCCTTGTTGTTAAATTAGGGAAAGCTTAAAAAAGCTGAGGAGAAGGGCAATTCTGCAGGAGGACCAGCAGTCTGAATTAATCTGGACCCTTGAGATCTATCAAACACTGGACCACCAGACAGCATACACCAACTAATGTGAGTCTCTCAACACACATACTGTAGAGGACTTCCTGGACTGTTTTCATTCAAAGTTTATAAGCCTAATTAATCCTCAAGTGACTGGAGGCCCCAGGGCATTTAGAGATCAGGTAGGGTAGGGATGGGGGCATCCACATGGTGAAGGGTGCGGTGTGGAGAAGATTTGGGATGTGGTGCAGTCAGAAGGTGGATGGGGGTGGGGTGGGGAATGGAAGATGGAGTTTCAAAAACAAATTAAAAATAAAATTAAATTAAAAAAAAGAATTCATGAATTCACTTTCTACCTTGTCCTTTCTGCTGGGGCAGACTCCTAGCCAGTCCTTTTCCCTGAAGACACCATATCCTGAACATCCCAGAAGATCCACTGCACTCAGAGCATTTGGTAAGAAGCCTTGCCCTAAAGTCTCAAATCTGCCTCAAGGAGCCCATTAGACTTGGGACCCATTACCCCCCCAAAATCCCTGCCTCCTGAATATCACACCCCTTCTACCCAGTCCTTACTGTAGGGGCAGAATGCTAGCCAGTCTGCTCCCATGAAGATGCCTTATGCTGAGCCTTCCCAGAAGATCCACTGCACTTAGAGCAGTCAATTAACTAACACCAGAGCCTGAGTCATACCAGGAGATCTGATACACATAGCACAACTGAGCAACTGAGCAACTGATCACCAGCTTGTATGCTTCCCTGAAGACAGTACAACTTGAAGGCATCCCAAGCAATCCTCTATACACAGGGCAACTGGGCAACAGACACCACAGTCTGAAGACCTCCCTGGGGCTCTATGGCAGGCAGAGCAATGACCTGACAGACTGAGAGACTCCCTAGAGTTCTGCTGCACACAGGGGCACAGAAACCACAGTCCATAGGCCCCCGAAGAGAACAGTTTCACGCAGCTTAACTGCTCCTATAGACCCAATAGTCTGAAGGCCTCCCAGAAGATCTATTACCGCCAGGGTAACAGAGCAGCAGCTATTATGCCTCTCCATAAAACCCCCAGGTGGAAGGCCCCACAAGTGGTCTGCAACAGTCAGGGCCACAAACCTACCAGGAGTCCTGAAAAAACAAGGACAAAGACATGAACTTCATATAAAATCACCCAGACCAGCAAACACCAGGGAAAAACATGTGGTGAGAGGCAAGCACAAGACTATAATCAAAAGAAGCCAATATAAGTGGCCATCATCATAAGCCAGTTCTCATTAGATGTTGGAGCATCTTCTGGGTATATGACTGAGGTGGTATAGCTGGATCCTCATGTAGTACTATGTCCAATTTTCTGTTGAACTGTCATACTGAATTACAGAGTGGTTGTGCCAGATTCCAATCCCACCAGCAATGAAGGAGTTTCTCTTTCACCACATCCTCACCAGCATCTGCTGTCACCTGAGTTTTTGATCATAGTCATTCTGACTGGTGTGAGGAGGAATCTCAGAGTTGTTTTTATTTGCATTTCCCTGATGACTAAGAATGTTGAACATTTCTTTAGGTGCTTCTCAGCCATTCAGTATTACTCAGTTGAGAATTATTTCTTCAGCTCTATACTCCATTTTTTAAAAAAGGGTTATTTGGCTCTCTGGTGTCTAACTTCTTGAGTTCCTTGTATATATTGGATTTTAGACCTCTATCAGAAGTAGGGTTGGTAAAGATCTTTTACCAATATCTTGGTCGCTATTTTGTCCTATTGACAGTGTCCTTTGCCTTACAGAAGCTTTGCAATTTTATGAGGTTCCATTTATCAATACTCCACTATGTTTATAGCAGCCTTATTTATAATAGCCAGAAGCTTGAAAGAAACAACATGAACTTCAACAAAGGAATGAATACAGAAAATGTGATACATTTACACAATGGAGTACTACTCAGCTATTGAAAACAATGAATTCATGAAGTTCTTTGGCAAATGGATGGAATAGAACACATCATCCTGAGTGAGATAATCCAATCGCAAAAGAACACACATGGTATTCACTCACTGAGAAGTGGATATTAGCCCAGAAGTTAGGAATACACAAGATACAATTCACAGAAGCTTAAGAGAAAGGAAGACCACAATGTGGATACTTCAGTCCTTCGTAGAAGGGGGATCAAAATAACCATGGGAGGAGATACAGAGACAAATCTTGGAGAAAAAAATGAAGGAAAGTTCATCCAGTGACTGTCCAACCTGTGCATACATACCATATAGAGTTCCCAAACCTAGACACTATTATGGTTGCCAAGAATGCATGCTGACTGGTGCATGATATAGCTGTCCCCTGAGAGTCTGTCAGTGTCTGACAATTACAAAAGTGCATGCTCACAGCCATCCATTGGACTGAGCACAGGGTCTACAATGTTGGCGCTAGAGAAAGGGCCCAAGGAGCTGAAGGGGTTTACAGCCCCATAGACGGAACAACAATATGAACTAACCAGTACCCCCAAAGCTCCGATGGACTAAACCACCAACCAAAGAATAAGCATGGAGGGACTCAAGACTCCAGCCACATATGAAGGAGAGGACGGACTTGTGGGATATCAATGAGAGGAGAGGCCCTTAGTCTGTTGAAGGTTCTGTGCCACAGTATAGGAGAATGCCAGGACAGGGAAGCAGGAGTGGGTGCTTATAAAAAAACCTTCTAAACAAAAGCATTTAGCAAATTCAGAACACAATGAAAAGAGTAAATCTAAGAATACTCATAATAGAGGGAAATGAAGACTCACAGCTCTAAAGTACCTAAAAATTTCTTCAACAAAGTCATAGAAGAAAACTTCCCCTACCTAAAGAAACAGATGGCCATCAAGATACAAGAAGCTTATAGAACATTAAATAAATGAGAACGAAAAGAAAATCCTCTCATCACATAATAATCAAAACAATAAACAGATCAAAGAAAAAATATTAAAAGAAGAAAGCAAAAAGGGCCAAGTAACATGCAAAGTAGATCCATTAAAATTACACCCGACTTCTCTACAGAGACAATGGAAGCCAGAAGAGCCTAGTCAGAGGTCATGCAGACTCTAAGAGAACACAAATGCCAGCCCATGCAACTATATCCAGCAAAACTTTGAATCAACATAGATGGAGAAAACAAAATATAACAGGAGAATAGCAAATTTACACAATATCTATTTACTAATCCAGAGGAACCTAGACAAAAACAATAACAACAAAAAAACAAAACAAAACAAAACAACCTCCAAAACAAGAAGGGTGCCTACAACAAAATAAAGACAAGAAATTGAGCATCAAACAACAATGCCAAAAGGAGAGAACCACAAGCACATAAAGCCACCTATAAAACCAAACATAACAGAAATCAACAATCTGTCTTTAATATCTCCCAATACTAATAGACTCATCTCACCTATAAAAAGTCACAAGCTAACAGACTGGACACTCAAATAAGATCCAGAATTTTGCTGCATACAAGAATCACACCTCAATAACAATGACAAACACTACCTCGGAATAAAAGAATAGAAAAAGGTCCTTCAAACAAATAGTCCCAGGAAACAAGATGGAGTTACCATCCTAATATCCAATAAAATAGACTTTCAATGAAAAGTTATCAAACCTGAGACTAATCTCAATAATGAATATCGATGCAAAACTACTCAATAAAATTCTTGCTATCCAAATCCAAGAACACATCAAAACCATGATTCAGCATGATCAAGGAGGCTTCATCCCTGGGATTTAAGGTTGGTTCAGTATAAAATCCATTAACTTGGTCCAGTATGTAAATAAACTCAAAGAAAAAAAATTACATGATCATCGCCTTAGATGCAGAAAAAGCATTTGACAAAATAAAACACCTCTTCATGTTAAAAGTATTAGAGAGATCTGGAATTCAAGTACCATACATAAACATAATAAAAGCATTTTTCAGCAAACCAACAGCCAATATCAAATTAAAAGGAGAGATAATTGAAGCAATTCCACTAAAATTAGGGACAAGGATACCCACTCTCCCCATATATATTCAATATAGTACTTGAAATGCTAGATAGAACAATAAAACTAAAATAGTTCAAGGAGATATAAATTGGCAAAGAAAAATAATGATATCATTATTTGCAGAAGATATGATAGTAAACATAAGCGACCCCAAAGAATTCTACCAGAAAACATCTCCAGCTGATAATCAACTTCAGTAAAGTGGCCAGATAGAAAATTAACTCAAAGTGTGGTGGCATATGCCTTTAATCTCAGCACTTGGGAGACAGAGGCAGGCAGATTTCAGAGTTCGAAGCCAGCCTGGCCTTCAAAGTGAGTTCCAGGATAGCCAGGGTTATACAGAGAAACCCTGTCTAGAAAAACAAACAAACAAAAAAACAAAATTAAAAAAAAAACCCACCTCAAACAAATTAGGGAAACTATTCCTTTCACAATAGCCACAAATAATATAAAATATCTTGGGGGTAACTCTAAACAAATAGGTGAAAGATCTGCATAACAATAACTTCAAGTCTCTCAAGGAAGAAAGGGAAGAAGATCTCAGAAAATGGAGAGATCTCCCATGCTCAAGGATTGGCAGAATTAACATAGTAAAAGTGACCATCCTACCAAAGGCAATCTACAGATGCAATGCAATCGTCATCAATATACTAAAACAATTATTCAAAGACACGAAAAGAGCAATTCTCAAATTCAACTGGAAAGAAAATAACTCAGAATAGCAAAAATAATTCTTAACAATAAAAGAAGAGCTGGGGGAAATCACAATCCCTAACTTCAAGCTCTACTACAGACTAGTAGTAATAAAAACTGCCTGATATTGGTACACAGAGAGGCAGGTTGATCAATGCAATAAAATTGAAGACCCAGTAATAAAACCATGCACTTGATCTTTGACAGAGAAGCCAAACATATACATTGGAAAAAAAAGAAACCATCTTCAATAAGTGGTGTTGGTCTATCTGTCTGATTGTATTTTGTAAAATGAAAATAGACCAATATTTGTCACCTTGCACAAAGCTCCAGTCCAAGTGGATTAAGGACCTCAGCATAAAACCAGATACACAGAATCTAATAGAAGAGAAAGTTGGAAAGAGCCTTGAACTCATTGCCACAGGGGGGAAATTTCCTAAACAGAACACCAATGGCTCATGCTCTAAGATCAAGAATTGATAAATGGGACATCATGAAACTGGAAAGCTTCTGTAAGGCAAAGGACATAGTCAGTAAGTCATATCTATATCGACAACCTACAGATTGGGAAAAAAATCTTCACCAACCCCATATCTGATACAGGGTTAATATCCAAATTATATAAAGAACTCAAGAAGCTTACCACCAAAAATACCAAACAACCCAATCAAAAAACAAAGTATAGAAAGTACTAAGCCAAGAATTGACAACAGAGGAATCTTGATTGGCTGAGAAGCACCTAAAGAAATATTCAGTTATTTGTGATCAGAGAAATGCAAATGAAAATTACCCTGAGATTCCACCTTACACCAAGATCTAAATGTCAGGCAAACTTGTTGGCCAAAGATGAGGAGAAAGAGGAGTACTCCTCCATTGCTGGTGGGATGACATACTGGTACAAAAACTCTGTAAAGCAATCTGGAAGTTCCTCAGAACATTGGACCCAGCAATACCACTCTTGGGATATACCCAAAAGATGCCCTACTATGCCACAGTGGCATGTATTCTACTAAGTTTGTACTGCCCTTGTTTGAGATAGCCAGAAGTTGGAAACAATCCAGATGTTACACAACAGAAGAATGGATACAGAAAATGTGGTTCATTTACACAATTGAATACTACTCATCTATTAAGAATGAGGACATAATGAGGTCTGCAGCAAATTGATGGAAATAGAAAATATCCTGAGTGAGGTAAATCAGTCCTAAACCTAAAAGGACATGCATGGCATGTACTCACTAATAAGCAGATATTAGAAGACAAAACAAACAAACTAAAAAAACAAACAAACAAACAAACAAACAAAAACAGAATTCCCAAGATAAGTCCCCAGAACTGAGAAAGGTCAACAAGCTGAAGGGCCCAAGTGAGGATGTCTCAATCCCACTTGAGAGAGAAAATAAAGCAATCAGATTTAGGGAAGTAGGGAGGTGCCTGGGAGGGAAAGCAGACGGTTGTAGGAGGAAGATGGGGTCTTTATCCAATATTGGGTGGGGGAAAAGAACTTAAGCCATTAGGACCAGCAGAAGAATGGAAACAGGCAACCTTGGAAGGTAGGTAGTCGGGGGAATCCTCCAGAATGCACCAGAGACCTGGGAGGTGAGAGACTTTCAGGACTCAATGAGAGGAACCTTAGATGAAATGCTCAAGAGTAGGGAGAGGGAGCTTGTAGAAACACCTCCAAGAGGAAGACAGGACATTAAGTGGGGGAGGGGATTGCCATCCCACAGTCAGAACTCTGACCCATGATGGTTTCTTCCTGAAAGAACTGCCCTGATGGAAAAGGAGACCATACTGATAAAAAGGAGGTCCAGGGACAGGCCCAAAGTGGGTTCCAGCTCAAGGGGAACTTTACTGTGGCTATGGGGCACTTACAAAAAGGTACCTATCATGACTGCCCTCTGAAAGACCTAACAAGTAGCTGAAAAGAGTCAGATGCATATATTTGCACCCAACCAATGGACAGAAGCTGCTGACCCCTGTGTCTGAATTAGGGAAAAGGGTGGAAGAAACTGAGGAGGAAGGCAACCCTGTATGAGGACCAGCAATCTCAATTAACATGGATCCCCGAGATCTGTCAAACACTGGGTCACCAAGCAGACAGCATACACCAGCTGATATGAAGCCCCCAACACATATACAGCAAAGGGCTGCTGGAACTGGGAACCTGATCTGGTATTAGATGTGAAAAAAATGACATCAGTAATAAGAATGGAAACAGGCAACTTTGGGAGTTAGGAAGTTGGGGGATCCTACAGAATTCATCAGAGACCTGGGAGGTGAGAGATTCTCATGACTGAAATACAGGAACCCTAGGTGAAATGCCCTGTAGTACGGAGAGGGAACTTGTAGAGCCCACCTCCAGCAGAAAGACAGGGCATCAAGTAGTGGAGAGGGTTGCCTTCCCACAGTCAAAACTCTGACCCATAATTGTTTCTGTCTGAAATAACTGTAGGCATGGAACTGGAGTGGAGCCTGGGGAAAAAGAATATCCAGTGGCAGGCACAAAGTTGGATCCAGCTCATTGAGAGGCCCCAAGGGCTGACACTATTATTGAGGCTAATGGAGCGATCACAAAAAAGGGACCTTTCATGCAACTCCTGAAGACCCAAAGAGAAACTAAAAGTGTCAGATGCAGATATTTGCACCCAACCCATTATTTGAAACTGCTGACCCCTATGGTTGAATTAGGGAAAGGCTGGAAGAAGCTGAGGAGGAGGGCAACCCTGTAGGAGGACTAGCAGTCTCAATTAACATGGGCTCCTAGATATCTCAAACACTGGAGCATCAACCAGGGAGCATAGACAAGCTGATTTGAGGTCCCCAACACATATACAGGAGAGGACTGCCAGTTCTGGGTTCAGTCGGAGAAGATGCACTAGTTCTCATAAGACTGGAGTCCCTAGGCACTTTAGAGATTTGGTGGGCTGGGAATAAGGGGTAGGGATGTCCTTATGGATACAGGGGGTCTGGGAAGAGCTATGGGATGTGGAAAAGTCAGAGGGTGGAACAGGAGCAGAATAAAATCTGGAGTGTAAAAAAAAATTTAAAATTAAAAAAAAGTTTCTGTAATATCTTTTTAAAATTGTCTTGAACACCTAAAATGCAGTGATTTGTTACTTTTCAATCTCTCATATAGTTATGACTACACAATATATATGTACTGCTACCCACAGATATGAAAATGGTATCATTTATGCTACCATTGTCACATTGCTGGACTGATTTTTTATAAGTACTTGTTTTAGTTTTATTTCTTTCTCTGTGATAAATAACAAGGTCAAAGTAACATAGAGGAAGAAAAGGTTTACTTCACCTCAGGAATTATTGCTCATCGCTCAGGAAACTGCACTGAGGAATTCAAACAGAAATCATAGAGGTTTGTTTACATATGCTTATAGGTTCATTCAACAGGGCATGCTTAGGTAGATTTTTAGAGTGCAATCCAAACACAACTGCTTACAGATACTACCATTTGTGGTTGACTGGGATTTTCTAGATGAATTAACAATCATGATGCAGTCCCACATATAGTTGTTCATGCCAATCTGATCTCAGAATTTTTTTCTATTATTTTACCTTTCTAGTACTCTAAATTATGTTGAGTTGGAATGTTAAACGAAATAGCATGCATTATAGCATAAACTTCTTTTGTCTATTTGCTTAAAAGACTTGAATATAAAACATGGCAAACAAAACTCTAACATACATTATTTTTTTTAAAAAACTTTCTGGAAATATAATTCCAGTTTGATACTTTGAAAAGGCATGGGAACTTCAACATATTCTTTGTTTTAGTTGAAAGAATTTGAAAAATAAAAATTTTACTTTGCATATACCAAATTATCTTTTACTCATTTGGTCCCTTTATGAACATATTTTCTTATAAAATATTTTATTTTTAAATCTACAATAAAACAAATTATATCATTAAAATAATTGGCATTTGTGTTACTTGTATTTGAAATATAACAGCCAAGAAAAATCTACCAGTTAAGCCCTGGCATTGCTGACATATCCCTTTCTATATTTTTCTTGTGTCTGAGTGTTTCTTGCCTGCAATGCCTCCAGTAGTATAAACTTATTCTGGTGTTTTGAACATAGCATGCTAATTTCCTCTATGGAGTCTAATGTGTGTATATCCCCATGCTTACTTAAAAGCTATCCCAAAGTGTACCAATGAATCATGCCTGGTATTTAAGCATTTCAGAACTTCAATATAAGAATTAGGAGTTTGAGGGAAGATTGAGGGGGCAATGTGTATAGAAAATGTACTACAGTCGAAACAATTATAGTATTTTTCCAGAATAATATGCTTAGTATAACCAAGGAACTCTTTTTGATTTGTACTCTGTAATTATTGCATGTACTCTCACCGTTTGAGTATTTTAGGACATATATTTATTTATAGTTTGCTATTTATGAACTCTGGTAATTTCCATATGAAAATAATTTAATAGTGAAAGAAATAGCTACACATAAGAAAACTGTAGAGGAATAATAAACAAATTTCAAATCACACATCATTGCTTGGAGAAGGCTCCCTTGCATACCAAATTATATTTATTGTCATAGTTTATATTCTTAAAGTTCTAATTTCCTACCACATTTTAATTTTTAATTTGTGGAAAACGCAATATTAGGGGTTTACTGAGCAGAAATTATACTAGAATTATGCATTTTTTAAAATGGCACTCAAAGATAATTACATGAAAACGGGGTAAATTGAAAAAGTAATTAGCCTAACATAATTATTTTTTAAGTGATATCACATTTGAGGAATTAGATGCTCTAACAATAATTTTCATGTTGTTATTATTTTCTGAATACATCATTATTTCATACAGAACAAGGATTATTTATACACTTTGAAGTCAGTAATTCTACCAGCAGTGCCTATATCATCAGTCCCTGAATAACAACCACATTATACATTTAGATAAGTGTGGCTTAATTAATTTTTTGCTGAATTTAAAGTTCAGTTTAGAAAGTAGTTTGTTTATGCATTGATAGAGACTTTAATGTATAAATTGCCTATCACTGCATAACATTAAATATTTTAAGATCTTATATGTTTGTAAATATTCAAATTAATTGTAATGATAGATATGTTTACATATTTAAATAATCTTAATTGAAATATCATAGAAATATAACAAAAATTGAAATTAAACACATTATTATTATAAGATATATTGATTTTAAGCATTCTTGAAATTTTAAATATTGATCAAGTAATTACATTTTATTTCATCATGTGAAATCTGTTATAAAAAATGAAATATTATTCTCTCAAAATATGATGCAAGATAACAATTTTTGAATTATACAGACTTTGGATACTTAGGAAAGTGAAAAATTAGAATACATCTTACTCTCCTAGTATTTTCTTAATAAAAATTTATTTTTATAAACAGAAATAGGTCCAATTTTGTCAACCTGTGTTGTGCATCATATTTGAAAGTTTCAAACCAGTATGCTACATTTAAGAAATCCTGGGACAACATGTCTTTGTCACACTGCTATACCAAGGAATTTTGAACATAAGCTAGTCAGGAGAACTAATTTTTATGAGAAACTTGCAGGACGTTATGGAAATACTTATTACAGTAGGGTGAAAATAGTGTTTTGAGCAGTAAAATATCTTTGGTACTAGAATGTTGTAAAGAATATAATATCACCATGGCAAACATTTTCTCAGTTTAACACATGAATATATATCACAAATATATGTTTTTTTTTAAATGGTGAGATGTACCTGAGATTTTTCTTATTTTCCCTAGTCAAATATTTTCTATGCCATCATATTTTGTGAAGTCTAATTCCTTTAGTATTATAGCAAGAATTATATCTGTGGTGATTTTTCAGGGTACCATATTTAAAACTATTTATTCCACCATCTCCTACTATTTGAAACCTACATTAATTTCAACTCATTAACATATCTTTTCATTGTCTCATGATATTTTAGATTTAAGGATGTAACCTCCTCCTCCCTTTCCTATTCCTCCTCCTCCAGGACAGCCAGGGCTACACAGAGAAACCCTGTCTTGAAAAAAACAAAAACAAAAAACAAAAAACCCAAACAAACAAACAAACAAAAACAACAATAAAAAAGAGGTAGCTCTAATTATTGATAGCATTTAGTATATTATTGCTCAGTGAATGTTGAAATGATAAAATAGTTTTATTTTATAAAGCATTGTGACTGTCTCAAACAAGGAGAAAGCATCAGGGAACAAGGCAGTAGGGGTCCCTCGTTGGGTTCCCAGGAGTACTCTCGATGACTTTTGAATTTTCGTTAAATTTCCAACTATGGCCTTTTGGAGTCCTTTGGTTTGTCTCCATAGCAAATTTCAACTTTTGATGAAGTCATCAGTGTTATAAAGTAATAAAAATGTCAACCTGACTTGAGGTAAAAATATTCAACAAAGTCACCCAGAGACTGCCCCACCTGGGATCCATCCCATATACAGTCATCAAAGCATGACACTATTGTGGATGCCAAGAAGTGTTTGCTGACAGGAATCTGATGTAGCTGTCTCCTCAGAGGCTCTGCTAGTGCCTGACAAATGACAGAAATTGATGCTCTCAGCCAACCATTGTACTGAGCACAGGGTTCCTAAAGGAGGAGCACTTGGTCTTATGAAGGAGTGGCACTTGGTCCTATGAAGGCTAGATGTCCCAGTGTAGGGGAATGCCAGGACCAGGAAGCAGGAATGGGTGGGTTTGTGAGCAGGGGCAAGGGGGAGGGGATAGGAGGTTTTCGGAGGAGAAACCAGGAAAGGGGATAACATTTGAAATGTAAATATAAAAAAAATATCTAAATAAATAAATAAATAGAAAGAAGAAAGAAAGAAAGAAAGAAAGAAAGAAAGAAAGAAAGAAAGAAAGAAAGAAAGAAAGAAAGAGAGAGAGAGAAAGAGAGAAAGAAAGAAACAAAGAACGAAAGGAGGGAGGGAGGGAGGGAGGAAGGAAGGAAGGAAGGAAGGAAGGAAGGAAGGAAGGAAGGAAGGAAGGAAGGAGCACAGTGATTGGTGAAAAGAAGCCAGAGTCTTGGGACTTTATAACTCTAGTAAAAGATGATTTCCTCATAAATTTAAGACTGTTCATAAACACCTCTAATCCACATTCATCAGCCCCATTTCATTCTTCTTCTTAGAAAAGATAAATTTATAAACTGTATATTCCCAAACATATAGTAAAAATGTATTTAAAGTCATTTTCCCCAATATTACCAGTGGTTGTAACAGTAAATTCTATATTTAGTAGCAATATGTTAGAATTTGATATTCTTTTATTTCCGAATAAAGAATAAAGAATTGCCCATTTCTAGTGATATCATTCCCTTAGTTTTGTATATATATATATATATATATATATATATATATATATATATATATATATATATGAGTTACATAAGTATTGGTTATTTTTTGTTCCAATTAATTAATTAATTAATTTGCTTATTTTGAATGGAGGTATATCTGCAGTAAGCATTCTTGAGGAGGTAAAAGGACAACTCCTTGGAATCAATTCTATCCTCCTACCATGTGGGTTCTCATGTTCAAATTATGGTGGTCAGCTTTTGTGATAAGGTCATGTATACAATGAACTATCATACCAGCATGTGAATACTTCTCTCTATATAAAATATTGATTAGATTAATTTTATATCTAAAGCTTTATAGAGAGCTTCATTTATTTTTATTTGTTTTTCCTTCACTTTGTTATCTTTTTCTCTGCTCTCTCCCTTTTAGATTTTTACAAAGAGTTATGTTGCATGGTAACATGAGACTTACATCTTTGAATTATTATTTCATTAATAACATTGATATGTTAATTCCTCAAAACTGACAAAACAATTATCTTGCTAATAAAATATATATGCATAATTCTACACTACCTTGGAAAACTTATTATGTGCTAAGATATAAACTCAGCATGCTATTTTTTCATTTCCCTTTCCTGTTTTGCAGATAATCATCAAAATATAGCTACCTTTCTTCTCATTCCTCAACATAGTTTATTCTTTTTGTCTCTTGTCTAAACATAACATTTCAGATTATACCTCAAAAGTCATAAAACATTATTTTGAAAGCTTGACAGAAGATTTGAAAAGGGATTAAAATCTTAATAATTATCTGTTATCATAGAAAATAGTAGGTAGCTCATACCCTCTAGGTAAAATAATCACTTCATGCATTTTCCTAATTTTCATGGAAATACCGTTAAACCAACAACACATAAACTGAAAGTAGTTTCATTCACCAAACACCTAGACTTTTTTCCTAGTGTTTGGTGTTGAAAACAAATCAATAATTAATAAATATTTCATTATAATGCTCTTAATAATATTTAAGTCTGGCATGGTAGTGCACACAAAAATGCCTATAATCATAACACATGAAAGGAGAGTATCAGAAACCTAAAGCCAAACTTGGCTACATGTTGGTTTGCAATAGACCTGCGCTGCATAAAACCATTTCCAAAAATAAGACAATAAATCAACTCATTAATGAACGTGCTTGTATATTAAAATATATTTGGATATGAATATATATATATATATATATGTATATATATTCAGAAGCATTTATCACTGCTTAGTTTATAAAATAACATAAAATACTCATGGACTCATATCATAGGATTGAAAAGCTATACTTCAAGCATAAGGACATAATATATTTAGTAAACGAATAGCATATCAGAGAGCAGATTTGAACACAATTATTCTGTGTTATGATTTATATTTATGAGCTGAAAGGGAACCAGATACTTAACTTTCATACTGAAAGAAACTGAGAATTTAGGTAACTTACCAGAAAATAAATTATAACATCAATAAGTATTTCATAGTCCAGAAATAAGGAAATAAAGACCAATGTCCTTGGCTCATTTCATAAAAGCATGAAGTCACAGGATTTAGGTGAGATGATTTAAATGGTTGTCTATGAGTGAGCAAATGAATATAGATCATAATTCTGGGTCTTGGAAAGTGTTTTTGTTTTGTTTTGTTTTGTTTTGTTTTGTTTGTTGTTTGTTTTGTTTTTAGAAGTAGAAACATCTTTCACTTGGAACACCAAGGACCATACTCAATTGACCGAGATTTGAAAAATTACAAACCTCAAAATTATGACTTAATATTAACGTAGTTCTGAAATGAAAAGAAACCATTTAAGGTAACTTACCTGGCTATGTGAATCAAACAAAAAATTCACTGTAGAAATGTCAATGGTCTTTTAAAATACTGAAAAAATCCAAATAAGAAAATAAAGGTTTCAACTGAAGTACAATAGTAAGCAGAGTTTATTTAAATTGCTAAAATTTTGGCTTTGGTAATAACTATACATGATTGGAAACTTTATAAGATTTATAGGATATCAGACTCTGGACTATCTGCGAAGGATTTTATTTCATATATTACCTGAGGTGGGCAGCATCATTATGAGGAAATGTGACCTTAAATTTTATACACACACACACACTTAACACACACACACACACACACACACACACACACACACACACACACACACATATATATGCTTTGTAGTCGGCGCCAACCTTGCACCATCTTGGGTGCGACCTCAGCGGGCCCTAGCACACCCAGGATCTTGGGATCACTGGTGAATGGAACACAACATCTGTTCCAAAAAATCCTGGAGGGTTTTGTTCCAGCAGCAACAGGGACAAAGGAAACCTGCCCAACCAGCAGCTGGGTTTTTTTCTGGTCAGTGCCATCCCTGTGCCATCTTGGGTGTGAACGTGGCGGAGGGTCCCAAGGTCCCAGAGTTCTCTCCACACAGCAGGCTCCCTAGCACACCGAGGATCTTGAGATCACTGGTGAGTGGAAAGCAACATCTGTTCCAAAAAACGTGGAGGGTCTTGTGCCAGCAGGAACAGGGACTTTCCAGTTAAAGTAGGGGCTTATGGAGGGCAGGTGATTAATGGAGTTTTGACTGATGTCCGACTCACAGTAGGTCCAGTAGGTCCCCGGACACATCCTGTGGTGATTTCCCCAGTTCCAGAATGTATAATTGGGATAGATATACTCAGAAATTGGCAGAATTCTCATATTGGTTCCCTGAACTGTAGAGTGAGGGCTATTATGGTTGGAAAGGCCAAATGGAAGCCTTTAGAGTTGCCTCTGCCAAAGAAAATAGTGAATCAAAAACAGTATCGTATTCCTGGAGGAATTGCAGAAATTACTGCCACTATCAAGGACTTGAAAGATGCAGGGGTGGTGGTTCCCACCACATCTCCGTTTAACTCTCCTATCTGGCCAGTGCAGAAAACAGATGGATCATGGAGAATGACAGTTGATTATCGAAAACTAAATCAGGTAGTAACTCCAATTGCAGCTGCTGTACCAGATGTAGTTTCGTTACTTGAGCAAATTAACACATCTCCGGGCACCTGGTATGCGGCTATTGATCTGGCAAATGCCTTCTTCTCAGTACCTGTCCATAAGGACCACCAGAAGCAATTTGCTTTCAGTTGGCAAGGCCAACAGTATACCTTCACAGTTTTGCCTCAAGGATATATTAACTCTCCTGCCCTGTGTCATAATTTAGTTAGAAGGGATCTTGATCGTTTGGATCTTCCACAAAATATCACATTGGTGCACTATATTGATGACATTATGCTGATTGGGCCAAGTGAACAGGAAGTAGCAACCACTTTGGACTCATTGGTAACACATATGCGTATCAGAGGATGGGAAATAAATCCAACGAAAATTCAAGGACCATCTACCTCAGTGAAATTCTTTGGAGTCCAGGGTTTTGGGGCATGCAGAGATATTCCTTCTAAGGTGAAAGATAAGTTATTGCACCTGGCCCCTCCTACAACCAAGAAAGAAGCACAACGTTTAGTGGGTCTATTTGGATTCTGGATCCGGAAACCCGCCCAACCAGCACCTAGGGTTGGTTGTTGTCAGAGCCATCCCTGAGCCATCTTGGGTGTGAACTCAGCAGGCTCTAGCTCACCCAGGATCTTGGGATCACTGAGACAAGTCTCTGCAGGAGAGCACGAGGGCAGCAGATACAACAGAGCTTCTTGGACAGGGTCCCTTCTGGGCTTCATCCACAGCCAGGAGGCAGAGCTGAGACCCAGACCCCTGGGCACCTTCCAGCCAGAGGAGAGTCGGCCTCCAGGGAGGGCTCTGAACCCAGGACTCAGGAGGTGGATCTGAGCTAAACACTTCTGTGCAACTTTACTGCAAGAGGAGAGCTTGCCTGCAGAAAGTGCTCTGACCACTGGGGCTCAGGAGAGAGTTAGACTCCCAGTAGTGCTGACAGAGGCTAAAGAATCACAGGAGGAACAAGCCCCAGCCAGAGACAGCTAGAACATCTAACACCAGAGATTAACAGATGGCAAAAGGCAAACATAGGAAACTTCCTAATAGAAACCAAGACCACTGGGCAAAATTCCTAAACAGAACAGCAATGACTTGTGCTGTAAAATCGAGAATTGACAAATGGGACCTCATAAAATTACAAAGCTTCTGTAAGGCAAAAGACACTGTCAATAAGACAAAAAAGCCACTAACAGGTTGGGAAATGGTCTTTACCAATCCTAAATCAGATAGGGTACTAATATTCAATATGTATAAAGAACTCACAAAGATGGATTCCAAAAAAATAAATAACCCTATTAAAATAATGGGGTACAGAACTAAACAAAGAATTCTCAACTGAGGAATACCGAATGGCTGAGAAGCACCTGCAAAATGTTTAACATCCTTAATCATCAGGGAAATGCAAATCAAAACAACCCTGATATTCCACCTCAGACCAGTCAGAATGGCTAAATCAAAAATTCAGGTGACAGCAGATGCTGATAAGGATGTGGAGAAAGAGAAACACTCCTCCAATGTTGGTGGGATTACAAACTGGTACAACCGCTCTGGAATTAGGTCTGGCAGTTCCTCAGAAAATTGTACACAGAACTACCAGAAAATCCGGCAGTTCCTCTCCTGGGAATATACTCAGAAGATGTTCCAACTTGTAACCAGGACACATGCTCTGCTATGCTAATAGCAGCCTTATTTATAATAGCCAGAAGCTGGAAAGAACCCAGATGTCACTCAGCAGAGGAATGGATACACAAAGTGTGAAACATTTACACAATGGAATACTACTCAGCAATTAAAAACAATGAATTCATGAAATTCTTTGGCAAATTGATGGATATGGAGGATATCATCCTGAGTGAGGTAACCCAATCACAAAAGAACACACATGACATGCACTCACTGATAAGCAGATATTAACCCAGAAACTTAGAATATCCATGCTACAAATTGCAAAACACATGATACTCAAGAAGAAGGAATACCGAAGTGTGGATACTTTGCTCCTTGGTATGGGGGACAAAATACCCATGGAAGTTGTTACAGAGACAAATTTCAGAGCTGAGACAAAAATAAGGACCATCCAGAGAAGGCTCCCCCATGGATCCATCCCATATACAACCACCAAACCCAGACACTATTGCATATACCAGCAAGATTTTGCTGACAGGACCATGATATACCTGTCTCTTGTGAAGATATGCCAGTACCTGGCAAATACAGAAGTGGATGCTCACAGTCATCTATTGGATGGAACACAGGGCCCCTAATAAAGGAGCTAGAGAAATTACCCAAGAAGCTAAAGGGGTCTGCAACCCTATAGGAGGAACAACAATATGAACTAACCAACCACTAACCTTACTCCCCAATGCTGTGTCTCTAGTTGCTTATGGAGCAGATGATGGCCTAGTTGTCCATCAATGGTAGGAGAGGCCCTTGGGCTTGTGAAGATCATGTGCCCCAGTTCAGGGGAATGCTAGGACTGGGAAGCAGGAATAGGTGGGTTGGGGAGCAAGGCGGGGGGGGGGGGGGGCATAGAGGGCTTTGGGGATAGCATTTGAAACTTAAATGAAGAAAATATCTAATAAAAAATGAAAAAAGTATGTACACATATTTATAAACCAAGTAATCCATAGACTTCTTTAACCTGATTGTAAATGAGAGCAAGAACCCTGCTTCTCACTCTATTGAAGGCTCCATCTTGTAATAAATATACATCCACTGAAAGAAGAGTGTCTTATTTGCACATTCCTCTAATGGGTTCCATGATCCTTGCAAACATCTATGAGAACTGTTATCAGTGGTTAAGATCTGAGTTCGTTGCTTCCATTTTTACCATTCTTTATTTAAAGACTTGAAAGAAAGGCTCAGACAGATTGAAAGGGAAGATTTTTATGTTTCAAAGCAAAAGCAATGTTACAACTCAGATATGCTATGAGTGATCTCTATAGTCTGCAGAATTTTTAGATGTTCTTTGTTTTATAGTCTGGAGAAATTTCAGATGTTTTAGTATTTTGTTTGGAAAGAAAAATAACCATATATGTGATGATATATTGATTGATTGTATACTAGTTTTGTTAGATATTTCTACATTTGGAATAAGCATTATTAGAAACTGGTAAGAAAGACACTTGGGGTATATTTACATGACCATCTCTTCATTGATAAAAGAGTATATAGATACTCTGTCTCATTTAAATGATCATTAAACTTTGACCTAAATAATTTTAGTAATCATTTAAGTATAGCACCTTCAGGAAATATCAAGTTGACAAGGAGAGTCAAGTGAGTATTGTTTAATTTTGATCTTCATCTTGAAGACATCTAGGCTGAGAGATTCACCACTAGGTGGGCCTGAGAGAACTGACTGAGGGAAACATACCTTCTTCTAGAAGCTCTTCAATGTCTGGCAGAAAACTTAATATAGAAATATCTGAGAGGAAATCAGTGCTACTTTTGTTTGTTCACCAAGCTCATTAGTGTATCTATGTTGTTGCTGCCATTGCTGCTATTATTTGCTGATAGCAGCTCCCTTCTTTGGCCTTCAAATATCAGCTGAAGATTAGCACCTATCCATGAAATTTCTATACATTTATCTCTTGAATAGAAAGATTGGGTTATATAGACTCTTGTACAGAGAAGCTAACTGGTTCTCAGCAGCTCTAAAGAACATGTTAATATTGGCTATATCATGTAAGCCAATCTAATAAGTTTTCCTATACTATGTAATGGTTTTAATTGTCCCATTGACCCCTACTTAATTAAATAGAATAAATATAAATGATACAGTAATAATATCAAAATTAGAAGTTGCTGAGATTTCAGCCCTAACTATATGAACCTATGAGTAACACAAGGACCCAGTTTGTGAGACACGCATATAAACACATTTGTATGGAATAATATTAATTATGGAAAGATCAGGAATTTGAGAGCAGTAGCATGACAAAAAGAAAGATTTGAAATTGGAGAGTAAATGGTGAGCATGATACACTAGTCGTGTATAAAACTCTCAAATAAATAGAATTATTAATATAAAAGCTGAGAGAAATTTTGATTTAAAAAGAAGTAATGTTCATTATACTATAATATAATTATTCTTAAATATTTTATTTCAGTAACCTTTTTTAATAAAATAAATATGTGTTATTTAACAAATTTAATACTAATATGGATATGGATAGAAGACAATTTAGCTTATAATAAACAAACTGTCATATGATGATGTAAATGAAATGTTTAAGGGACTGGAAACCTCTTTATTATCCAGTGAAGGCACATTTTTTATTGTTCTTTAATCTTTTCTTATAGTCCAGTCAATATCCCCCTCCTGGTCTACCCTCCAACAGTTCCTCATCCCATTCATTTCCAAGAGGTTGTTCCCACATGCTGGCCACACCACACCTCTCCCCTCCCTGGGACCTCAAGTCTCTCATGGGATAGGTGCTTCTCTCACCGATGCTAGACCAGGCAGTCCTCTGCTATGTTAGGAGCAACATATCAGCGAGTTTATGCTGCCTGGTTGGTGGCTCAGTGTCTGAGAGATCTCAGGTGTCCAGCTTAGTTAAGGTTGCTCATTTTCCTATGAGGTCACCATCCTCCTCAGCTTCTTCCAGCCTTCCCTATTCCACCACAAAGGTCCCAACTTCTGCCCATTGGTTTCATGGAAGAATCTGTACATGGCTCTTTCAGCTGCTTCTTGGTCCTCTCAGAGGAAAGCCATGCTAGGTTCCTGTTTGTAAGCATACCATAGCTTCAGTAATAATGCCAGATCTTGTAGCCTTGTCTAGAGCTAGGCTCCATTTTGGGTAGGTCACTGGACTTCCTTTCCTTCAGTCTCTTCTACATATTTGTCCCTGGAATTCTTTAATTTGGGGTCAGAGTTTCTGAGTGTGGGATGGCAATCCCATCTCTTCACTTGGTGCCCTGGCTTTTTACTGGAGGTAGACTCTACAAGTTCCATCTCCCCACTGTTGGACATTTTATTTGAGGTCCCTCTCTCTGAGTCCTGACCTTCATTCCCCTCCAAGGGCTCTGGTACATTCTACAGCATCCCCCTGCCCCCTTCTATTTCCTACGGTGACCTGTTTCATATCATCCATGTCCTCTTGGGTCCCAGTTAGTTTGCTCTGGATGGTTTTTTCTAGTTCAACCAATTTGCCTGAAAAAAACTCATGATATCCTCATTCTTAATAGACGAATACTATTCCACTGTGTAAATGAGCCACATTTTCTGCACCAATTTTCTGTTGTGGGACATCTGGGTTGTTTCAGACTTCTAGATATCACAAATAAGGCTGCTATGGACATAGTGGAACACATGCTTCTGTGGCTAGGTAGGGCATCTTCTGGATATATGCCCAAGAGTGGTACAGGTGGGTCTTCAGATAGATATATTTAGAATTTTCTGAGGAACCAACCGATTGATTTCCAGAGTGGTTGTACCCACTTGCATTCCCAACAGCAATGGAGAAAAGTTCCTCTTTTCCCACATTCTTGACATTATGTGCGGTCACCTTTGTTTTTGATCTTAGTCATTCTGATTGATGTAGTAAGGTGGATACACTTAAATAAAATGTGTTTGAAAGGTAAACTATATAGACATTGGCATTATTTAACAAATTAAATTAATTGTAAAAGTTTGTATATGATTTTTAAAAATTTACCAAATATATGTATTTCCAGAAATGTCTCGTAGTCCTTTTTAAATTAGTTATTTGAGTGGTTCATATTTCCTACAAGGTTGTTGATCATATTTACCCACGTCTCTAATTTTTCAAATATTCATCCCTCCTTCCCTTCCCACACAAATTTATTGTGTTTTGCTTTGTTTTAGACCCTTCAAAACAAGTTATTAGTGTAAAAATATTATTGGATATTGTTCCTACACTACAGCATTGTTAGTACATAAAGCATACATAGTCATTGAGAAAACTGTCTTTCCTCTCCTGGAAATTAATAATATCCATTCATTAAATGACTTGGGACATGGCTGTGTGCCCAGTTCTCTTCCATTCTAGGATTTGCTCTGACTTGAAGATGTATTGGTTTTGTGAATACTGCCAGTTCATAGGTGGATCTGCCCACTGTGTCTAGAAGATGTTGTCCTGTACTCATAGGCCACTGCTGGCTCTTATACTGTTTCTTCAACTCTTCTGCAATAATTCTAGTCTTGAGAGGTCCTCCAGTATGCATGTTCTTTTTAATGTGCAGTATTATAAAGTCTTTTATGCTTTGTACAATAACCAGCTGTATGTCATCATGCTAATCACCATCTACTGCATATAGAAGCACCTCAGACAAGGGTTGAAAGAGGAACTGCTTTTCTATGTTTGTGAGAGTAAGGAAAGATATATGTTTAAGATGTCTATATAGTTAAGTCTCACTTTAGATGTCTTTCCTGCATTATATTCACTTGCTCTAGCTCTACAGACAGTAATTTTTTCTTCTTTATGAACTATACTCTATTCTTTATGAACTATATTATGTTTACCATAACACAGGAGAATGCCAGGGCCAAGAAGTGGGAGTGGGTGGGTAGGGGAGTGGAGGGGAAGGTATGGGGGACTTTTGGGATAGCAGTGGAAATGTAAATGAGGAAAATACCTAATTAAAATTAAAAATAATAAAAATAAAATAATTAAATAAAAAAATATATAAAATATATGATTATTGAGAAAAAGGATAATATTCTCACTCTATGCATTATAGGAATATATTTAAGTACACTAAGTATTCAGGTTAAGCTTACACAACTTGTTCATGTTTCTTGTAAAATGAAGGCCAGGAACTAAGCAACTTCTAATTTCAGCGCTGAGAAGGAAGAGGCAGGTTGAGTAGTGTAGGACAGAGGTCATGGAAGTTGAAATAGTGAGACTTTGACCCTAAAAAAAGGAAACAAAAAATCAAATGCAAATATGGATGGTCTATATTGTTGTTAAGACTCTTCACTGAGTTTCAATATTCACTTGGCTCTATTTTTAATGTGACCCTAATATCACACATGTAATCAAGCTCTTATAGATTAACACCAGATGGCTGTCATGGGCCTAATGATATTTATAATAGCATCAAATATGAACACCTTGATTTACTGTAACACTGATTCTTCAATTTCAATTCAAACAATATACCTGTCACTACATAGTTTCACTATCTGAATTTTAGGTTTGAGTCATTTACTAATTTTTTACTGTTTTTTTTTTTTGTTCATAAAATGGAAATCATGAAAGAACTAAATTTATATTGCTAATAAAACAATCAGATGGATAGATGCAAATAAAGCATTCGTAATATGTGGCATGTGGTGAATTCTCACCAATAATTAAAAGTTATTTAAAAACACTGCCCAGATGGTTCAATGATACCAATGTCAATTCTGAAAATAATGTAAATATACCACAATGACACACAATGTTATTGACGCAGTATGATTATTCAGGGAGCTTCTTAACATATGGGTAAGTACCCACTGTATCAGAAATCAAATCAAATCACTTCAAAATGGAGGGCATGTTAATGTCCTGGTTTTTAAACAATTCTCCTATTGTCTGTTAACCATTCCATAGGTGCAAAGATTCCATACTGCACTAGAAATTCTGGAGTCTTTTATAAATGAGAATAACTGACTTAAAGACCTACCCAGTCTAGAATCATTAAGTTCAGCCTTTTTGACTTGTTCATACCTTCTGTGTAGAAGCAAAAACTCGCTGAGGTAGAACTCTTGCTTAAGCTGTTCAGTAACTCCAGGTTCTAGGTTATACTTCTGATAAAGCAGGAAAGAGAAAACAAAACAAAACAAAACAAAAACAAAAACAAAAAAACACAAGGTAAATTAATTAGTGGTGACTACTTCTAATCCTTTGCCAAATATAGGCTTAAGAGTCAATTTCATTTTTTTTAGTAAAGTGATTCTTTCAGCACTTAACTAGTATCTTCAATGAATAACATTTTGAGGGTTCCATGCTTGGGAATAGCCAAAACATAATATAGGCATGATGATTGCATATTTATTCTGAGCAGGAAAACTGACATTATTTTTTAGACTGGACTTAACTGTGTCATTAGATACTGCCATATTTGCTGACATTTGAAATTTATAAATTGCTCTCCAGTAATTTCTAACATATAGAGATGAATTAAAAAAAAAAAACTAATGAGTATAAATTAATTTATATCAACCTATTCTGCTAAGTCCTTCAAAAATATGTGGCAAGCTACAACAAAATTTAATTTATACAAGAGGCAAGGGCAAGTACAGAAAGCAAGGCTACATGGCATCATCAGAACCCAGCTCTCCCATCACAGTGGGTTGTAGATACCACAACACACCAGAAAAGCAAGTCTCTAATTAAAAATCACATATCATGATGATGAAAGAGGACTTTAAGAAGGACATAAATAACTCCATTAAAAAAATAGAGGAGAACACAAGTAATCAGTGAGATATTCTGAAAGAGGAAACACAAAAACCATGTGAAAATTACTGGAAAACACAAACAAACAGGTTAACAAAACCATCCGGGATCTAAGAATGGAAATAGAAACAATAAAAAAAAAAAAATAAATAAATAAATAAAAAATGAATTTATGAAATTCCTAGGCAAATGGATGGATCTGGAGGGTATCATCCTGAGTGAAGTAACCCAATCACAAAGGAACTTGCACAATATGTACTCACTGATAAGTGGATATTAGCCCAGAAACTTAGGATACCCAAGTTATAAGATACAACTTGCCAAACGCATGAAATTCAAGAAGAATGAAGACCAAAGTGTGGACACTCTACCCTTTCTTAGAAATGGGAACAAAACACCCATAGAAGGAGTTACAGAGACAAAATTTGGAGCTGTGACGAAAGGATGGACCATCTAGTGATCGCCATATGTAGGGATCCATCCCATAAACAGCTTCCAAATGCTGACACCATTGCATACACTACCAAGATTTTGCTGAAAGGACCCAGATATAGCTCTCTCTTGTGAGACTATGCCGGGGCCTAGCAAACACAGAAGTGGATGCTCACAGTCAGCTAATGGATGGATCACAGGGCTCCCAATGGAGGAGCTAGAGAAATTACCCAAGGAGCTAAAGGGATCTGCAACCCTATAGGTGGAACAACAATATGAACTAACCAGTACCCGGGAGCTCTTGTCTTTAGCTGCATATGTATCAAAAGATGGCCTAAGTCGGTCATCACTGCAAAGAGAGGCCCATTGGACTTGCAAACTTTATATGCCCCAGTACAGGGGAACGCCAGGGCCAAAAAGGGGCAGTGGGTGGGTAGGGGATTCGGGGGGGTGGGTATGGGGGACCTTTGGGATAGCATTGAAAATGTAAACGAGGAAAATACCTAATTAAAAAAAAAAAGAAATCACAAAGGGAGACAACCCTGGAGATAAGAAACCTAGGAAAAAGATCAGGAGTAATAGATGCAAGCATCACCAACAGCATACAAGAGATAAAAGAGAGAATCTCAGGTGCAGAAGATACAATAGAAAATATTGACACAATAGTCAATGGAAATGCAAAAGGAACAAAGCTCCTAACCCAAAACATTCAGTAAATTAAGCACACAATGAGAAGACCAAACCTAAGACTAATAGGTATAGATGAGAGGAAAAATTCCCAAATTAAAGGACCAGTAAATATCTTCAACAAAATTATAGAGGAAAACTTTTCTGGAGTAAAGAAAGAGAAGCTTATATACATACAAGAAGCCTATGGAACCCCAAATAGATTGGACCACAAAAGAAATTCTTCCTGTCAGATAATAATACCAAATGCACAAAACAAAGAAAAATATTAAAAGCAGTAAGAGGAAAATATCAAGTAACATATAAAGCCAGATCTATCAGAATTACACCAAACTTCTCACTAGAGAGTATGAAAACTAGAAGATCCTGGGCAGATGTCTTAAAGACTCTAAGAGAAGAACACAAATGCCAAGTTTACACAATATCTTTCTACAAATCCAGCACTAGAAAAGATGACTAATGGAAAACACCAACACAAGGAGGTAAACTACACCCTAGGAAAAGCAAGAAATAATCTTCTTTCAATAAACCCAAAAGAAAATATCCACACAAACATATCTGCACCTCTAATAACAAAAATAACTGGGAACAACAATCACTATTTCTTAATATCAATTAATATCAATGGACTCCATTCCCAAGAAAAAGACATAGACTAACAGACTGGATATGTAGGAAGGTTGAGCATTTTGCTGTATAAAGGAAGTGAATCTCAGTTTCAAACACAGACACTACATCAGAGTAAAGGGCTGGAAAACAATTGTTCAAAAAAATGGTTCCAAGAAACAAGGTGGAGTAGCCATTCTAATATCAAATAAAATCGACTTTCAACCAAATGTAATCAAAAAAGATAAGGAAGGAAACTGCATAGTTATCAAAGGAAAAATATATCAATAAGATCTCTCAATTCTAAACATCTATGGCCCAAATGCAAAGGAATCCACATTCATAAAAGAAACTTTATTAAAGCTCAAAGCACACATGGTACCTCACACAATAATAGTGGGAGACTTCAACACCCAATTTTATCAATGGACAGATTATGCAAACAGAAACTAAACAGAGACAGAGTGAAACTAACAGAAGTTATTGGAACAAATTGATTTAACAGATATCTATAGAACTTTTCATCAGAAAAAAAAAAGAAAAAAGAAAAGAAAAAAGAAAACCAAGAATATACATTTTCTGCACCTCAGAGTACCTTCTCCAAAATTAACCACATAATAGTTCACAAAAAGAGGCCTCAACAGATACAAGAAAATTGAATTAACTCCATGTATCCTATTGGATTACCACAAACTAAGGCTGTTCTTCAGTAGCAACAGTAACAAAGGAAAGCAAACATGCACATGGAAGGTGAACAACTCTTCACTCATTGACCACTTCATCAAAAAAGAAATAAAGAAAGGAATTAAAGACTTCTTAGAATTTAATGGAATTAAAGACACAACATACTAAACTTATGAGACACAATGAAAGAAGTACTGAAAGGAAAATCCATAGGTCTACATGCCTCCAAAAAGAAACTGTAGAGAGGATAGACTCACAGATTGTCACCACACCTGAAATCGCTAGAAGAAAAAGAAACAAATACACCCAAGAGGAATAGATGGCAGAAAATTATCAAATTCAGGGCTGAAATCAACTGAGTAGAAGCAAAAAGAATTATACAAAGAATCCACAAAACCAAGATTTGTTTTTGATTAAATTAACACAATAGATAAACCACCAGCCAGACTAACTAGAGGGCATAGAGATACTATTCTAAAAATAAAATCAGAAGTAAAACGGGAGATATAACAACAGAAACTGAGGAAATTAAAAAAGAAATCAGATTTTACTACAAAAGACTATACTCAACAAAACTAGAAAATCTGGATAAAATGGACAATTTTCTAAACAGATTCAAAATACCAAAGTTAAATCAGGTTCAGTTAAACCATCAGAAGTGTCCCATAACCTGAAAAGAAATAAGTCATTAAAAGTCTCCCAACCAATAAAATTCCAGGATAAGAATGGGTAGTGCAGAATTCTATCAGATCTTCAAATATGTCCTAATACCAATTCTTTTCAAACTATTCCACAAAATAGAAACAGAAGAAACACTATTTGCAGATGATATAATATTATACTTAGTGGACCACAAAAATTCCATCAGATAACTCCTAAACCTGATAAGTAGCTTAAACAAAGTGGCTGGATATAGAATTAACTCAAACAAATCAGTAGCCTTCCTCTACTCAAAGGATAAAGGAATGAGAAAGAAATTCGGAAAACACCCTTCACAATAGTCACAAACAATATAAAATATCTTGGTGTGACTCCAACCAAACAAGTGAAAGATCTGTATGAAAAGAACTTCAATACTCTGTAGAAAGTAATAGAGACCTCAAAAGATGAAAAGATCTCCCATGTTTATGTTTTGGCAGGATTAATGTAGCAAAACTGGCCATCTTGCCGGGCGTGGTGGCACATGACTTTAATCCCAGGACTTGGGAGGCAGGGGTAGGCAGATTTCTGTGATCCAGGACAGCCAGAGCTATACAGAGAAACCCTGTCTCAAAAACCCAAAACCCAAAACCCAAACCTCAACCCCCCAAAAAAAAATGCCCATTTTTTTCTAAAACAATCTAAAGATTCAATTCAATCCCCATCAAAATTCTAAATCAGTTTTCCATAGAGTTAGAAGGAGGAATTCTAAAACTCGTTTGGAATAACAAAAAACTCAGAACAATGAAAAGTATTCTTAACAATAAAAGAACTTTTTAGGGAATCACCATCCTTAAACTCAAGCTGTACCTACAGAGCAATAGTGATAAAAACTGTATGGTATTGGTACAGTGAAAGGCAGGTTGATCAATGAAATAGAAGATGAACACACACACACACACATGTGGTCACTTGACCTTTGACAAAGGAGATAAAACCATCCAGTTGGTTTGGGGGAAACAATGACATTTTCAATAAATGGCAGTGGTTCAATTGGCAGTCAGCATTTAGAAAAATGTAAATTGATCCATTCTTATCTCCGCATACAAATCTCAGTTCCAAGTGGATCAAGGCCCTCCACTTAAATCCAGATACACTGAATTTAATAAAAGAGAAATTGGGGAAAAGTCTTGAGCTCATGGACACAGGGGGAAAATTTCCTGAACAGTACAACAATGGGTTATGCTCAATCAACAAATGGTACCTCATAATACAGTAAAGCTTCTGGAAAGCAAAGGGCAATGCCAATCAGACAAAACAGCAACCAACAGTTTGAGAAAAAATCTTTACCAGTCCTACATCCAATAGAGGGCTAATATCAAATATATACGAAGAACTCAAGAATATAGACTCCAGAGAGCCAAATAACCCTATAAAAAATGGGGAACAGAGCTAAACAGAGAAGTCTCAACTGAAGAAACTCAAACGAACCAGAAGTACCTAAAGATGTTCAACATTCTTAGTCATCAGGGAAATTCAAATCATAATGACACTGAGATTCCACCTCTCACCAATCAGAATGGCTAAGATCAGAAACTCAGGTAACAGCAGATGCTAGCTAGGATGTGGAGAAAGAGAAACACTCCTTCATTGCTGGTGGGATTGTAAGCTCGTACAACCACTCTGGCATCAATCTAGCAGTTCATTATAAAATTTGATATAGTCCTACTTGAGGACCCAGCTATACCACTCTAGGGTATATACCCAGAAGATGCTCCAATATTTAATAATGATACATGCACTACTATGTTCATAGCAGTCTTTTTTATAATAGACAGAAGGTAGGAACATCCCAGGTGTCTCTCAACAGAGGAATGGATACAGAAAATGTGATACATTTACTACCCAGCTATTAAAAAACAATGACCATGAAATTTGCAGGCAAATGGATGGATCTTGAAAATATCCTGTGTGAGGCAACCCAGTCACAAAATAACATGCCAGTATGCACTCATTATATGTGAATATTAGCCCTAAAGTTCAGAATACCAAGATGCAATCCACAGACCTTATGAATCTTAAGAACAAGGAAGACCAAAGTGTGGATGTCTCAGTACTTCTTAGAAGGGGGAATAAAATACTCACAGGAGGAAATATGGAGACAAAGTGTGAATCAGAGACTGAAGGAAAGGCCAATCAGAGACTGTTCCACCTGGGTATCTACCCCATATACAGTTGTCAAACCCAGAACCTATAGCAGAGGCTGGGAAATGATTGCAGATGGGTGCCTGATATGGCTGTCTTCTGAGAGGCTTTTCCAGAGCCTGACAAATACAGAGGCGTATGCTTGCAGCCAATCATTGGACTCAGCACAGGGTCCCCAATAGTGGCATTGGAGAAGTGACCAAAGTAGCTGATGCGTTTTGCAGACCCATGAGGGAAAAAAAAACAATGTCAACTATCCAGATACCACCTCTCTAGGGAGGTCCTAGGGACTGTACCACTGTCCAAAGTGTACAATAGATGGAGAGACCCACGTTTCTGGCTGCATGTGTGGCAGAGAATGGCCTTGTTGGACATCAGTGGGAGTAGAGGTTCTTGGGCATGAAGAGGTTCAATGCCCCACTGTAGGGATACCAGGGCAGGAATGTGGGAGTGGGTGGATGGGTTGGATAACACTCTCATAGAGGTGGGGGCCGGGTGTGGATTAGGAGTTTGTGGAAGGGAGACCTGGAAAGGGGATAATATTTGAAATGTAAATAAAGAAAATATCCAATAAAAGAAAAAAAAAAACTAAAATTATGTATTACATCTTTATGCATACATAGTCATATATATTCATACAAATACATATTTGTTCATACATGATGACCTTCACTTTTAGGAAGTATTATTTGGAAACATTTTAATAATATATTCTTAAATAGGTTGTATTTCTTCAGATATACTCTACTTGGCATTTATATAGATATAATTACCCTCCCTATACACAAATGAATAAATAAAATTGCCCATCATGAGTGTGAAGATACCAAATTTCACTTCATATACATTTGTGGAAACTTATATTCAGCAACTGAAAACACAGAGAATGCCATTAAGTGGTGTCTTCGAGTTTAATAGTACTTAGAAGAAGCTGTAACCAAATCCTTGAATGGGAGTCAATTTAACTGACCGTTGAAGCAGCACAAAATAAATAATGGTAAAATTGTTTGTGACAGAATTTCTGAGAGTTAACTGAAAACAAATTGGACAAACAGCAACACTAAGAATTTTAATCTGATTAATCAAAGCTCAAAGTGTGATGATGATTTTTTCATATGTATTATAAAATATTCCCTGCAGAATTATGTAAATTTTAATGTGATATTTCTTTCCTAAAATAATATATACAGAAAGTCACAATAGCATTTATGCATATTCCTAAATACAAATAAAATTTAAATCCCAGGAGTATAATACTGCACTCATTGCAACTAAGAATATCATCATTTTCTTCTCCCAGGTTTAGCATGTTGATCCTTCCTGATCCTCCGCAGCCACACTTTCTTCCCATTATATAATATCTAGCTTAGATCCCAAATCCAGTGTCCCATCTTTGTCTTGTCATCCCTGCTTTCACTGTAACTAACCTCAAGGTGTCTAGCAGGACCACTACAAATTACTATGATCCACAGTCTCTTCTATACTGTACACAACCTCACCACCAAGCTAAATCACCCACCTACATAAAAAACATCCAGCCTGGTAAATCTTTATTACATTCCCTATCAATGTGTATCCCACATACCACCAGAGTCCCACATGTAATGGTCTACTCTAGTGCTTGCCTAGTTACTTATACCAAACCAATTTCTTGGATTTTGGACCTTCCTTAACAATTCCTCAAGAAAGAGGTGAATCTGATGCTATTATCATTCTACCATTCAAGATTTAAAAAGAAACTGAAGGCTTGGACTAGGAGGCATATCCTCTTTACCTGAATAGTCCTCTCTGTCAACTTTACTTTACTCACCCAAGCTCTTTCTAGTTTCTAGGCCTAACCTCATGGATATTCACTCTTATGGAGCAAACTGCTCTGACCATATCAGCATTGTGGTTAACAAAGAAGGCAGTATGATCAAAAACTATTGCAAAACTATCAACAATATGAGAGACCAAGGCAGCATGTTTTTGCAAAATCTATAAGTCCTGTTGAAATATTTGTCAATAAGAATTACAGAATGGGCCTCAAAATATAACACTTAAAAGAATAATTTCAAACTCCATCAAAGAATTAAGAGTTTAAAGGAGATACAAACAAGAAAGTAATAGAATTTAGGAGAAAGAACTTACAGTGAAATAAAAAAAAAAATCAATGTGTGAGAATTGCCAAAGAACTCACAACACCAGGCTAGTTGATGATGAAGGCAATTCAGGATTTGAGAAAAGAGTTCAATAAATAAATAGAAACACTGCAGAGGGCTTAAGCTGAAGTTAAGATGGAACTGAAAAATCAATAAATCAAATAGAAAATCAAAGGAAAACCTTGCAAGTTGAATGAATCAAGCAGGTGATATAATATTAGGACTCAAAGAGAGAGAGAAAAAAATTAGAAAAATAAACAAGAAATATGAATTAAAACACACACATAATCACACAGCAAATGAACACAGAGAAAATGTAGAAAGCATAAGAAACAAACAAACAAAAGTGTTGTTGGATAATAAGCATACATGAAGGAGAAGCAATCCAAACCTTGTCATAGATCAGATGTTCAAGAGTAGTAAAAAAGAAAATCCCCCCAAATGAAGGAAATACCAACCCATACAAAAGGAAGCACACAGAATATCAAATAGACAAGAATGGAACAGAAAATATTTGTAGCTTATCATAGTGAAAAGACTAAGTCCACTGAACAACAAAAGGTGTATTAAGAGCTGTAAGAGAAAAAAAACAAAAAACAAAAAAAAACCAACTCACAAACCACATATAAATGAAAATCTATCAGAAAAAGAGTTGATTTCTCTCTTCTCTCTCTCTCTCTCTCTCTCTCTCTCTCTCTCTCTCTCTCTCTCTCTCTCTTTCCCCCCTCCTCCTCCTCCTCCTTCTCTGGTATTTAAACTAATTTTAAAAACTAATTAAACTAATTTGTAAAACGAATTTAAAAACACTCTGCTAGGTTTAAAAGCAAGATTAACATCAATCAATTTGCCTAAACGTCAAGGAATGCATATCTTCTCAGTAGCACACCAGAGCTTTTCTAAAACAAACCATATTCTCACACACACACACACACACACACACACACACACACACACACACACACACACAGAGAGAGAGAGAGAGAGAGAGAGAGAGAGAGAGAGAGAGAGAAATTTGTAAATTTATAAAGATGTAATAGCTCCGTGTATCATAGCTAAGCACTTTTCATTTGTCAAAATTTATGGCAGACAAAATCAAAAATACTAAATAGCAAATACTAAATAAAATCAAATCCATGGTGATAAAAAAATTGTTGCTGAATAATGAATGATTCAAAGAAGAAATCAAGAGCTAACAGCACAAACAAAATTTCTGGAATTAAATGAATTAAATACGTTGCACCTTCTGAAACTTGTTTTCGTTGGTGGCAGTAATAGAGACACTTAAATAATAAGGTTTTGATTAATGAATTTATATGTTGTTGGGAGCCGCCCCCACATTCGCCGTCACAAGATGGCGCTGACATCCTGTGTTCTAAGTGGTAAACAAATAATCTGCGCATGTGCCAAGGGTATTTTACGACTACTTGTACTCTGCCTTTCCCGTGAACGTCAGCTCGGCCATGGGCTGCAGCCAATCAGGGAGTGATGCGTCCTAGGCGAAATATAACTCTCCTAAATAGGAAAGGGGTTTCGGTTTGAATAGAGGGGTGGCTTTCGCTTTTGGGGCTGGGGGTTTTGCGCTCCTAGCTCCTGAAGATGTAAGCAATAAAGTTTTGCCGCAGAAGATTCTGGTCTGTTGTGTTCTTCCTGGCCGGGCGTGAGAACGCTATTAAGAATTGGTGCTGAAATCCGGGACGAGAAAAAATCCGGGACGAAAAAATACAAGAAAACTCGGGACCGGCGCAAGGAAGATCCCTCATTCCAGAACCAGAACTGCGGGTCGCGGTAATAAAGGTTCCCGTAAAGCAGACTGTTGAGAAGGATTCAACTGCATGAATTCAGAACTTTTCAGCTGGGGAACGAGAGTACCAGTGAGTACAGCTTTACGAGGTAAGTCTGGTCTTGAACTTTCTAAGGAAATTCAAGACAGTCTATCAGAAGTAAAGTGGAAAATGTTTGGCCTTGAATTTTTTCTAGTGTTAGGAGCCCTTTTGTTCCTTTTCACATGTTATCAGGTGATTAAGATAGGGCTGAAAATTCTGGATGAAATTCAGGGCAATCTATCAGAAGTAAAGCGGGGAGAGAGAGTAGGAGCAAAGAGAAAATATGGTACACAAAATAAGTATACAGGCCTTTCCACGGGTCTTGAACCCGAGGAAAAGTTTAGGTCAGGTAAGAATACCTGGGGAGAGATTAGAAGGAAGGAAAAGAAAAAAGAAAAGAAAAAAGATCGATTAGCGGAGGTCTCTAGGAGATACTCGTCACTAGATGAGCTCAGGAAGCCAGCTCTTAGTAGCTCTGAAGCAGATGAAGAATTCTCCTCTGAGGAAACAGACTGGGAGGAAGAAGCAGCCCATTACCAGCCAGCTAATTGGTCAAGAAAAAAGCCAAAAGCGGCTGGCGAAAGCCAGCGTACTGTTCAACCTCCGGGCAGTCGGTTTCAAGGTCCGCCCTATGCGGAGCCCCCGCCCTGCGTAGTGCATCAGCAATGCGCAGAGAGGCAATGCGCAGAGAGGCAATGCGCAGAGAGGCAGTGCGCAGAGAGGCAGTGCGCAGAGAGGCAGTGCGCAGAGAGGCAGTGCGCAGAGAGGCAGTGCGCAGACTCATTCATTCCCAGAGAGGAACAAAGGAAAATACAACAGGCATTTCCGGTCTTTGAAGGAGCCGAGGGTGGGCGTGTCCACGCTCCGGTAGAATACTTACAAATTAAAGAACTTGCCGAGTCGGTCCGTAAATACGGAACCAATGCTAATTTTACCTTGGTGCAGTTAGACAGGCTCGCCGGCATGGCACTAACTCCTGCTGACTGGCAAACGATTGTAAAAGCCGCTCTCCCTAGTATGGGCAAATATATGGAATGGAGAGCGCTTTGGCACGAGGCTGCACAAGCGCAGGCCCGAGCAAACGCAGCTGCTTTGACTCCAGAGCAGAGAGATTGGACTTTTGACTTGTTAACGGGTCAGGGAGCTTATTCTGCTGATCAGACAAACTACCATTGGGGAGCTTATGCCCAAATTTCCTCCACGGCTATTAGGGCCTGGAAGGCGCTCTCCCGAGCAGGTGAAGCCACTGGGCAGTTAACAAAGATAATCCAGGGACCTCAGGAGTCCTTCTCAGATTTTGTGGCCAGAATGACAGAGGCAGCAGAGCGTATTTTTGGAGAGTCAGAGCAAGCTGCGCCTCTGGTAGAACAGCTCATCTATGAGCAAGCCACAAAGGAGTGCCGAGCGGCCATAGCCCCAAGAAAGAACAAAGGCTTACAAGACTGGCTCAGGGTTTGTCGAGAGCTTGGGGGACCTCTCAGCAATGCAGGTTTAGCGGCTGCCATCCTTCAATCCCAAAACCGCTCCATGGGCAGAAATAATCAGAGGACATGTTTTAACTGCGGAAAGCCTGGGCATTTTAAGAAAGATTGCAGAGCTCCAGATAAACAGGGAGGGACTCTCACTCTTTGCTCTAAGTGTGGCAAGGGTTATCATAGAGCCGACCAGTGTCGCTCTGTGAGGGATATAAAGGGCAGAATCCTTCCCCCACCTGATAGTCAATCAGCTTATGTGCCAAAAAACGGGTCATCGGGCCCTCGGTCCCAGGGCCCTCAAAGATATGGGAACCAGTTTGTCAGGACCCAGGAAGCAGTCAGAGAGGCGACCCAGGAAGACCCACAAGGGTGGACCTGCGTGCCGCCTCCGACTTCCTATTAATGCCTCAAATGAGTATTCAGCCGGTGCCAGTGGAGCCTATACCATCCTTGCCCCCGGGAACCATGGGCCTTATTCTCGGCCGGGGTTCACTCACCTTACAGGGCTTAGTAGTCCACCCTGGAGTTATGGATTGTCAACATTCCCCTGAAATACAGGTCCTGTGCTCAAGCCCTAAAGGCATTTTTTCTATTAGTAAAGGAGATAGGATAGCTCAGCTGCTGCTCCTCCCTGATAATACCAGGGAGAAATTTGCAGGACCTGAGATAAAGAAAATGGGCTCCTCAGGAAATGATTCTGCCTATTTGGTTGTATCTTTGAATGATAGACCTAAGCTCCGCCTTAAGATCAACGGAAAAGAGTTTGAAGGCATCCTTGATACCGGAGCAGATAAAAGTATAATTTCTACACATTGGTGGCCCAAAGCATGGCCCACCACAGAGTCATCTCATTCATTACAGGGCCTAGGTTATCAATCATGTCCCACTATAAGCTCCATTGCCTTGACGTGGGAATCCTCTGAAGGGCAGCAAGGGAAATTCATACCTTATGTGCTCCCACTCCCGGTTAACCTCTGGGGAAGGGATATTATGCAGCATTTGGGCCTTATTTTGTCCAATGAAAACGCCCCATCGGGAGGGTATTCAGCTAAAGCAAAAAATATCATGGCAAAGATGGGTTATAAAGAAGGAAAAGGGTTAGGACATCAAGAACAGGGAAGGATAGAGCCCATCTCACCTAATGGAAACCAAGACAGACAGGGTCTGGGTTTTCCTTAGTGGCCATTGGGGCAGCACGACCCATACCATGGAAAACAGGGGACCCAGTGTGGGTTCCTCAATGACCCCTATCCTCTGAAAAACTAGAAGCTGTGATTCAACTGGTAGAGGAACAATTAAAACTAGGCCATATTGAACCCTCTACCTCACCTTGGAATACTCCAATTTTTGTAATTAAGAAAAAGTCAGGAAAGTGGAGACTGCTCCATGACCTCAGAGCCATTAATGAGCAAATGAACTTATTTGGCCCAGTACAGAGGGGTCTCCCTGTACTTTCCGCCTTACCACGTGGCTGGAATTTAATTATTATAGATATTAAAGATTGTTTCTTTTCTATACCTTTGTGTCCAAGGGATAGGCCCAGATTTGCCTTTACCATCCCCTCTATTAATCACATGGAACCTGATAAGAGGTATCAATGGAAGGTCTTACCACAGGGAATGTCCAATAGTCCTACTATGTGTCAACTTTACGTGCAAGAAGCTCTTTTGCCAGTGAGGGAACAATTCCCCTCTTTAATTTTGCTCCTTTACATGGATGACATCCTCCTGTGCCATAAAGACCTTATCATGCTACAAAAGGCATATCCTTTTCTACTTAAAACTTTAAGTCAGTGGGGTTTACAGATAGCCACAGAAAAGGTCCAAATTTCTGATACAGGACAATTCTTGGGCTCTGTGGTGTCCCCAGATAAGATTGTGCCCCAAAAGGTAGAGATAAGAAGAGATCACCTCCATACCTTAAATGATTTTCAAAAGCTGTTGGGAGATATTAATTGGCTCAGACCTTTTTTAAAGATTCCTTCCGCTGAGTTAAGGCCTTTGTTTGGTATTTTAGAAGGAGATCCTCATATCTCCTCCCCTAGGACTCTTACTCTAGCTGCTAACCAGGCCTTACAAAAGGTGGAAAAAGCCTTACAGAATGCACAATTACAACGTATTGAGGATTCGCAGCCTTTCAGTTTGTGTGTCTTTAAGACAGCACAATTGCCAACCGCAGTTTTGTGGCAGAATGGGCCATTGTTGTGGATCCATCCAAACGTATCCCCAGCTAAAATAATAGATTGGTATCCTGATGCAATTGCACAGCTTGCCCTTAAAGGCCTAAAAGCAGCAATCACCCACTTTGGGCGAAGTCCATATCTTTTAATTGTACCTTATACCGCTGCACAGGTTCAAACCTTGGCAGCCACATCTAATGATTGGGCAGTTTTAGTTACCTCCTTTTCAGGACAAATAGATAACCATTATCCAAAACATCCAATTTTACAGTTTGCCCAAAATCAATCTGTTGTGTTTCCACAAATAACAGTAAGAAACCCACTTAAAAATGGGATTGTGGTATATACTGATGGATCAAAAACTGGCATAGGTGCCTATGTGGCTAATGGTAAAGTGGTATCCAAACAATATAATGAAAATTCACCTCAAGTGGTAGAATGTTTAGTGGTTTTAGAAGTTTTAAAAACCTTTTTAGAACCCCTTAATATTGTGTCAGATTCCTGTTATGTGGTTAATGCAGTAAATCTTTTAGAAGTGGCTGGAGTGATTAAGCCTTCCAGTAGAGTTGCCAATATTTTTCAGCAGATACAATTAGTTTTGTTATCTAGAAGATTTCCTGTTTATATTACTCATGTTAGAGCCCATTCAGGCCTACCTGGCCCCATGGCTCTGGGAAATGATTTGGCAGATAAGGCCACTAAAGTGGTGGCTGGTGCCCTATTATCCCCGGTAGAGGCTGCAAAAAAATTTTCATAACAATTTTCATGTGACGGCTGAAACATTACGCAGTCGTTTCTCCTTGACAAGAAAAGAAGCCTGTGACATTGTTACTCAATGTCAAAGCTGCTGTGAGTTCTTGCCAGTTCCTCATGTGGGAATTAACCCATGCGGTATTCGACCTCTACAGGTCTGGCAAATGGATGTTACACATGTTTCTTCCTTTGGAAAACTTCAATATTTCCATGTGTCCATTGACACATGTTCTGGCATCATGTTTGCTTCTCCGTTAACCGGAGAAAAAGCCTCACATGTGATTCAACATTGCCTTGAGGCATGGAGTGCTTGGGGGAAACCCAAACTCCTTAAGACTGATAATGGACCAGCTTATACGTCTCAAAAATTTCAGCAGTTCTGCCGTCAGATGGACGTAACCCACCTGACTGGACTTCCATACAACCCTCAAGGACAGGGTATTGTTGAGCGTGCGCATCGCACCCTCAAAGCCTATCTTATAAAACAGAAGAGGGGAACTTTTGAGGAGACTGTACCCCGAGCACCAAGAGTGTCTGTGTCTATGGCACTCTTTACACTCAATTTTTTAAATATTGATGCTCATGGCCATACTGCGGCTGAACGTCATTGTTCAGAGCCAGATAGGCCCAATGAGATGGTTAAATGGAAAAATGTCCTTGATAATAAATGGTATGGCCCGGATCCTATTTTGATAAGATCCAGGGGAGCGGTTTGTGTTTTCCCACAGAATGAAGACAACCCATTTTGGATACCAGAAAGACTCACCCGAAAAATCCAGACTGACCAAGGGAATACTGCTGTCCCTCGTCTTGGTGATGTCCAGGGCGTCAATAATAAAGAGTGAGCAGCGTTGGGGAATAATGTCGACATTTCCACTCCCAATGACAGTGATGTATAATGCTCAAGTATTCTCCTGCTTTTTTACCACTAACTAGGAACTGGGTTTAGCCTTGATTCAGACAGCCTTGGCTCTGTCTGGACAGGTCCAGACGACTGACACCATTAACACTTTGTCAGCCTCAGTGACTACAGTCATAGATAAACAGGCCTCAGCTAATGTCATGATACAGGGAGGTCTCATGCTGGTTAATCAACTCATAGATCTTGTCCAGAAACAACTAGATGTATT